>NC_057797.1:255525540-255805687 GCF_018294505.1 Triticum aestivum
CGATCAACAGGACCCCCGTTTTGACCGTAGGAGGTCTATTTCCTCCGTTTTGCGGTACGCCACACCCCTCCCGATCAACAGGACCCCCGTTTCGACCGTAGGAGGTCTGTTTCCTCCGTTTTGTGGTACGCCACACTCCTCCCGATCAACAGGACCCCCGTTTCGACCGAAGGAGGTCCGTTTCCTCCGTTTTGCGGTATGCCACACCCCTCCCCATGAACACGACGCATTCCGTTGCCTCCCCATGAACACGACGCATTCCGTTGCCTCCCCATGAACACGACGACGATGCTGTTTCTCCATTCCGACCCAGCCATGTACACGAGCCCTTGCAGTACGTATGCGCGAGTAGGCGTTCGAGACCCTGCCCGTATGTATGTACGTGGCCGTATTTTCTTTCTTGCACCCTGGCCGCTGTACGTACGTGTACATGCTATGAGCGCGCCTCTACTACGACACGTACGCGCCTCTACTACGGCACGTGCGCGCCTCTACATCGACCCGTATATATGTATGTACATGTTCGCGACCAGAATGACAACGCTACGTACGCTTCGACCAGATGGGTCCCGACTGGCAGGCACTTCCTTGCCTACGAAGATGTAGCTGGTGGGTGCCAGCAGTCAGGGGGGCGAATCGTTTTGTTTTTTTTTTTGCCCGGACGCACTTCCTTGCATGCGAAGATGTAGTTGGTGGGTCCCAGCAGTAAGGGGGGCGAATCGTTTTTTTTGCCCGGACGCACTTCCTTGCGTGCGAAGGTGTAGCTGGTGGGTCCCAGCAGTCAAGGGGGAAATGTTTTTTTCACGAAATACGGTGGCCCGTCCGGTGGGTCCCTGCTATCAGGTGGAGGAATCATTATTTTCCACGTAATAAGGAGGCACTTCCTTGCTGTCGCCGTGGACCCAGCTGTCAGCCTCTTCACGTATAGTCCACGTTCGATGGAAGTCGTTCCTTGACCATGTTGACCACGCTGCGCCGAGAGCACCAGGGCGGTGGACAACGGAGAGGCCTAGGAAGGGAACGACATGGAGCCGGTGAAGACGCGACAGTGGATGCCCACGCGGAGAGGAGTATGAGGGTTCACTCGTTCGACTGCGGTGTGAGGCTGCCGTCGCCGCAGGGCCTGGCCAGCGGTGGGAATAGTAGGGGGTGAGGCCTCCGCGGCAGCACAGCCGGCCACGGGAGGCAGGAGCAGGCGGCACGATCGGTGCTGCTTTGGGCGGCTGGAGCAAGAAGACCAGAGGTTGAAGAAGCACTACGGCCGTTGGATGGACATCGTACGGTCACTGGAGCTAGAATCATTCATATTGACTAAGTTGACAAAGCCCTCCGTCCGCGTCAACTTAGTAGGCCCACACGTCAGCCTCCCACCAAGGTGGGTCCTAGCTAGCAGGGGGAGTATTCATTTTTTGTGCGTAATAAGGAGGCACTTCCGGTGGGTCCGAGCTGACAGCGGGGGGAACGTTTTTTTCACGAAATACGGTAGCCCGTTCAGTGGGTTCGAGCAGTCAGGGGGTAACATTTTTTTCGCGAAATAAGGTGGCCTGTCCGGTGGGTCCCCGCTGTCAGGTGGAGGAATAATTATTTTGCGCGTAATAAGGAGGCACTTCCTTGCGGCCGCCGTGGACCCAACTATCAGCCTCTCCATGTACAATACTCTTCCGATGGAAGTCGATCATTGACCATGTTGACCACGCCACGCCGAGAGCACCAGGGCGGTGGACGATGGCGAGGCCTAGGAAGGGGACGACGCGGAGCCGGGGAAGACGCAGCAGTGGAAGCCCGCGCGGAGAGGAGTACGAGGGTTCACCGGTTCGGCTGACGTGTGAGGCTATCGTCGCCGCAGAATAACAGGGGGTGTGGGTGAGTGGAGGGATGGCCTCTCCAGCGGTGGGAGTAGTATGGGCGCGGTGAGGCCTCCGTGGCAGCACAGCTGGCCACGGGAGGCAAGAGCAGGCGGCACGACCGGCGCTGCTTTGGGCGGCTGGACGAAGAAGACCAGAGGTTGAAGAAGCACTACGACGTTGGATGGACATCGTACGGTCACTAAAGCTAGAATCGTTTATATTGACTAAGTTGACAAAGCCCTTGGTACGCTCCAACTTAGTAGGCTCACAGGTCAGCCTCCGAAACGGTGCGCCCCAGATGTCAGGTGGAGGAATCCTTTTTTGGGCAGCCGAAGCTAAGAATATCTGAGATTGAAGAAGAAGCACGACATCCATTGGATAGACATCCAACGGCCACTACTGCTAGAACCGTGTGTTGACTATAATAAGTTGACAAAGCCTTGCATACGCGTCAACTTATTTTTTTAGGGGACGCGTCACTTAGTAGGCCCAAAAGTGTGTGGCAGAGAACTTATAGCCCATTTGCGTTTTGTAAGAATGTACAACCCATTTTTGAATTCTAATGGAATTTACAATAGCCCATTTACAGTTTGTTAAAAGTACAGCCCATGTTCTAGCTAGGACAATGATTAATAATTTCAACCAACCGTTGAAGACAGAATTCAATAAAATTTCCCACATTTTGATGGGATCCGAAATATTTTTATCCCGAAATTTCTAGTCAGATTAAATATAAATTTGTATTACGTAAAAATCCAACGAAACATTGCGCGCGCAACAATGAAAATTTAAGATTTTCAGAATCCATAAATAATATTTTATAAACTAATTTCATGTTTGGTGCATTTTTTTATAGTTACTGCCCAGTTTTTATAATTACATCCCATTTATTATTTTTCTAAACCCATTTTCCTGTTAAGCCTAATGCATCCCTCCTAGGAAAGATTTGCAGCCCAGCGGGGCGGAGAATAACAAGTTGACCTTGCGTGGGTATTCCTCAAAAAGACGTATAGCTGGGCTAGCCATTTTCATCTTGAAAAAATTAGTATCTGGACTGGATATCTGGCCTGGGCTAGACGGGCCACAGCCCGCCCAGTTAATACCCTGCTCTCCTCTGAACAACAACGAAATCATCGCCAAGAAAAACTCTGCAGTGCTCACGCCTCAAAAACACAAATACTGCTCGAGCTGCTTGGTCCCAACTGTCGGCCGCACCTTGTGCAATTCTCTCGTTTATATTGACTACATAGGTTGACAATGGTGTGGGACCGTGATGTCAGGAAACCAGGAGAAAGAAAAAATATATAGTTGTACATAATAAGGAGGCACTTGCGTACGTATGACTATGGCCCTAGTGGGTCCCTAGTGTCATCCAGTCAAAATAAAGTCATCTCCTGAATCCTCATGTTCGTTGACGATGTTAACAATGCTCGGTGCCACGGCGAGCACAACAACTCGAAAGACAACGGAGAGGGCCTCGCGGGCCCTATAGATGGTCTGATACAGTGCCCGCTGCTCATTCAGGAAGCTAGGATCATCGGACACCTATGAGCACCTTCGAGAAACTGAGACGGCATGAAACGGTAAGGCCGCGCTTGGGAGCTCTGGTTTATTTCAAACCTGTATTAACATACAAGTGTAATTTACTCGTCATCGGAAAAAATGCGTAAAATACAGGCGTAATGAAACCGAGGGCCCGAGGTCTGTAAGTAAAACCGGCGGGTTATGCGTGTAATTTGAGAGACCAGTGTATATTTTACGAGCACTGCTATATGGACGACATTACCAGATGATACATGCACGACGTGCGTATCATGCCATCCATGGGCAAGGCTGAAACAACAGCTAACGACTGGATTAGCAATCGTCCGAGTGTCGTTCAGCGTTTTTATCATGTGTGAAGTACTTCCGATATTTTACTAGTCGGAATTGACCAACCAAGTGCCTTCGCCCGAGGCCATCTGCTTTAATTTACAAGCGTCAGTTTTACAAGCGGTTTTGGTTGGAAAACGACGATCCAATCACGGCCTAATATCATGAGTTGGTCGGAAGATCATATGGTTTCACGTCTAACCTACCCGACTTGTCGTATAGGCTATGAATGAAACATCAGACAATGAACTTCTTAAACACGGAAACACCAGAAGAGGATGATCTTCTTAATAAGAAAATCACTGACATTAGATCGACATGCAAAACAATACGAAGCATTATTCTTAGGAGGCACGGTGAACAGCTCGTGATGCCGCATGCCACAACATTCCAAGCTCAACTTTGTAATCAAACACAAGGCCTGGCATTACATAGACAATATTCAGAACAAACTCTTAACACAGGAATATCTCAGCAGAGTAACTATTTATTTCTAAACTGAACACAGGAATAGGAAAAAACACTCGACGCTGCTGACAGCAAGGGCGTCCCACTCAAAAATATCAAATGCATGTCTTCTGGCTAACATCAATGAGCAAATTTTGACAAGGTTTTCGAATGCCAATATATTAAACTAATGTCTTCTTGCTAACATCAATGATTAAACTTTGACAAGCTTTTCCCATTCAAAAGATGTAATGCCTATGATCGTGGAGTCATGTCGTAGCTTCTTGTACTTGTTTGGGCACTTTTTGCTAGGGCACTCCACGTGTTGTTAAATTGCCAATGGTCTCTGCAGACTAGTCATGTCACTGGTGTCTAATAATACTCTGTAAAGCTTCTTGGTCATTCCATCTGTAATGTAGCGCAAACAGTGACTGCTTCTTTCTGCAAAGTGGAACGACCAACTGGACCCAGTAATGCAGCAGTTTGCCTTACACATTGGCTCCTTTTATGCAGTTCAACTAAAATAGAAGTCGGAATAAAACCGAGCTTTAATTTTGATATCCCTATAAGCAACAATAGGTATAAGGGAAACAATTACTGAGAAATAATGGTTGATGACTTGTACTCCCAGAAGAAAAGCATCTACTGATCTACTTTATCTTAATGGGAAACAAAGCAGGAGAGTAGAAATTCTCCATCAGTGTGATTCATTCATATTAACTGAGACATTATCTTAACAATGCCTTGTTTCAACATGTATAAATAACGACAAAGCAGAAAAGTACCATTCCTAGAACAATGCAACTGATTCATTTTAACAGAGACATTATCTTAACAATACCTTGGTTAAACATGTAGAAAGAACTACAAAGCAGGATAGTACCATTCCTAACAAGTGTTGCAGTTTTGAACTAAGATTTAGTAGTTAATTAATTCTGAGAGTGGCATTGCTTAATTTTACCAGCGGCATTAGATTAACAAAAAGCATAAATAGTTCCAGGGGAGAGTGGGCGCAACAACAGTATGTGCTTCCATCTACTTATAAAGGGGGTGATGCAGAGTTTGTTATAACAAAGCAACAAGCATCATGTCTGGGTTGGTCCCATTTTTGTTCACTACATAATGGGAAAAGAAAGCAATACAATAGCTTTAATTCAACATTTATTTAAAACAATACCAATACAAGTAGCACAACATCTCAAAGCACACTGCACAATCATGTGGATGAAGGCATGTACTGACCTTTCATGAGACAGACAAGATAAAATACAAATCTGCCAACACGAATAGGAAATCCAATCTCGTTTTGTGCTGTTGCACTGAAATCAAGCAAAGTGTTTCGAGTAGTGAAGCAAAATGTCGCAATAGCAACAAGTTGAATAGATATCCCTGTTTAAATAGAGGCAAAAAAGGAATCAATTACTGGCTAATAAAGGAGGATGAAACATGCGGCCGCAAAAATGGTAATCCCGCCAATCCCTAACAAGTGTTGCAGTTTTGAAATAAGATTCAATAGTTAATTCTGAGAGTGGCATCAATTATTGGCTTATAAAGGGGGTGATGCTGAATTTGTTGTAACAAAGCAACAAGCATCATGTCTGGGTTGGTCCCATTTTTGTTCACTACTTAATGGGAAAAGACAGCAATACAATAGCTTCAATTCAACATTTATTTAAAACAGTACCAAAACAAAGTAGCACAACATCTCAAAGCACACTACACATCATGTGGTGGAGACCAAGATTTGCAACAACTCACCGCGAAGACTGGAAACAAATCTCGATCTCCTTTTGTGCATTTCCACCAAAATTAAGCAAAGTCACCGGTGTGACATTCAAGTTGAACTGCACAAAACACTCTTAAAACATAAGTGTTTCCATCAGCGAAGCAAAATGTCGCAATAGTAACAAGTTGAATCGATACCCCTGTTTTAACAGAGGCAAAAAAGGAAACAATTACTTGCTGATAAAGGAGGATGAAATGAACGGTGACAAAAAGAAGCATCTAACTTATCTTGGATGGAAAAAAAAGTAGGACAGTAGCATTTCTAAAACGGTTGCATTGATTCATATTAACAGAGACATTCTCTTGAAACAACATTCATTAGAAAATGTAATTTACTTTTAACAGTGCCATTGCTTCAATTTTCCGGCGGCATTCTTAGATTAACAACAACAAAATAGTTGTATGGGATATGCCAGCACCATGTGCGTCTACACGTATAAATGGGTGATGTAGAGTATGTAGCCAAGCAGTATATATGCGCTGCTCCCATATTTGTTCTCTTTGAACCTTCTTCCTATGTGAGGGCAGCAAATCTAGTCCTGCACAAACTACCCGACCCCCCAGTTTCTTTCCCTTTTCAACAAAGAGATTGGTTCCTTACAGATGTGTGTACTGGGTTACCCCCTTTTTCCCTTTTCGACCTACAAAGCGGCTGGATAGCCAAACTATACTACTTTCCACCCTCCTTTCCTCATTGAACCACGTCCTAGATTCTTGCTCCAGCCAACCGCACCCTTCTTTCCTCTTTGAAACAAGACCTAGATTCGACCACAGATCGAAAAAGATCCACATGCAGCTAGAGCAATGACGGTTTCAAAGAAACTTATATCTTAGGGTCGTCGGGATGTGGCAAGGCGTGCGGCGGGAGGCCGGATCTGCCCACACTACGTACGGCAGCGAGGAAGAAGGGGTCGGTGGCCCTCCCGCATAGGCGCTGGGTGAAAGAGAACATCGCAGCCGGTAGTGGATTGCCTCCCTCGCCGAAGGCGATAGAGTGAACGCTGCACCTCCTCCCCTTCCCGGTGCGACGGGATATGGACGCCTCCTTCACCAGCTGTGAGGGGGGAGAGAGACAAGAGGCCAACGCAATCTTGTTTAGATCTGGTGAAGAGAGGGTGAGAGACTGTGAATATAGCAAACCCTAGCAAATGAACGCCGAGCCTCCAGCGTGTAACATATATGTAGTGCGACGAGCGTGTGGAGAGTGCAAACCCTAGCGAACAAGCGCTGACGCTCCCGCTTATATATACTACTGTAGTATAGACTGAGCTCCGGTGCCTTCACTGCACCTGCTTTTGGCTGTATGACAGGTGAGCCAGCCACATTTTGGGCCCACCTGTCATATATCCAAAGGCAGGTGTACTAAGTCAATGAAGCTGCGTCCATATAGTACTCTCGTGTATACGACTAATATATAGTGGAGTGGTTTTCTTATTCTCTCCATAACAATCATTTTAAATTGTGTAAGTACGAAATGAAACTCTTTATTTAATGTATAGTGAAGAAAACTAGTACTACTTCCGATGAACTAACGATCCACGCCCACGTGTCCTGGTCGCACTTCTTGTCCTTCACGTGTGGTACACTACCCTCCCTTAAGTGAACAACCACACATGCGCCAAATTATCGGAAACATGTGAGAGTGTGTACAAATAAAGAATTTTAATTTCAATTATCAGAAAGGTTTGAGAGTATTACATAGTTTGACTTCAGTCAAATCTAATATGCGGAGTAAATAAAAATGGAGGGCTACTACGTCCATCCAGGTTTTTAGTCCACACCATTTTTTAAATAGAAGTTAATAGCTGGACAAATAAAATTACAGGAGAGCTGGAGACATTGTTGTGAGAAAGCTTAGAAATCAATACAAAACTTATGCTCTTAGTACCAACGTCGATCCTTCTTCGAGGAAACATTTGGTTCATAGCCAATTGTGTGATAAAATTGCACCAATGTGAAAGACGACTGCGTCTCCAACGCAACCAAGGTGAACTGACGAAGGATATCATCTTTGTGCGTAACAAGCAAAGAGCACTGATGGAAGATAACTTGTTTTTCATTGAAAATCGATCAGCTTCACCAGCCGACGCAACCATGAGGCGCAACCATGAGCATCGATAGGTCATCGTGGTGATGCATCATCCATTTGGCATCAAGTTTGGGTGAGGCACCTATGAAGTTTGACAAATCCTCACCGTGGTCTGTTTCTTCTCAATAATCAAGCTCGAGGAAGGAAGAACCACATGTCAGAGGACAATGAGACGGAACAACAATGGCCATCCAATTTTGTGCAGTTCCACTAAAATTGAGGAAGACATGCCCGGGTATGGAGACACGCATCACTGCTTCCAACAATATAAAAAAGGGTTAGCAATGACATCTCAATTGTCAATAAGAATTAATGAAAAGTACACCAACAAACAGAAGCATGATAATTATCTTGATGGGAACTAAACCAGGATACCCGAGAAAAAAGCAGTTCTTCATTTAACCAGTGATAGTACTACCGCCATATGGACAATGACCGGACAACCGCCATGTACTTTTTGTCGAAACAACATGTATACCTCCACCGAGGCATAAATCAGGACAACTTTTCGAGTGGCATTTCCTCTATAATAGTACTAGTAGGTGATGTTGGACCAACCGACGAACCCTAGCTACTATGCATGGGGAGCTGGGGAGTAGTCACATAGAGGAAAACCCGCACGCAGCGACCTGGGGAGCTGGACCAGTACAAGAAGTTATACCTTGGGCGGGCGAGATGTCGTTTAGGCGGGCAGGTAGGATCTGCCCACACGATGGCAGCGAACAAGGGCGAGGAGCATCTTTGTCCGCGCCAGCGCCGACTCCGAGAGGATGGTGCACATCGGCTTCCCCCGTCGCCGACGTCGACAACATCAACGCTGCACCTCCTCACCTCCCGCAACGAACGGGATTCAGCCGGATTTGTGACCACCGGTGAGGAGAGAGATAGAGTGGACACTGTCATCTTGTTTTGATATGGAGAGGGTGAGAGAGCGAGACGCGAGAAACTCTATCAAACAAGAGGCTATAATGGAGTAAAAAAATCTGTCCATAGAAGTGGTTTTAAATAGAATACGCGCATTCCTGGAAAAAAATAAACGAAAACTGGCGGACAATTTTTTAAGGGTCCGTCTAGGACACATCTAGATGTGACACAGTTATGTCACATCTAAGTTGATGTCCACTCTGTTTGTGGTCTATTTTTTTCCTAGTTTTTTTGTTTCTTATTGCTACATTATATACTTGTGGGAGCTTAGATGTGATATCCTTAAATAACATCTAGATGTGAATTAGACAAACTGATTTTCTAATGTACCAAGAAAGAAAACTCGATCAAAAACACGCCTCCGCTTCCAGGTCGCGAGAGTCATCACACACACACATAGACATAGACATGCATATCCGTGTTTACGTAAAATTCCATTTCCATCTCCATCTCCAATCATATTTGTCCAACTGGCACATTATTTACGTTGTTAATTATATACACAACAATATTAACGTACATCATCTCTTGTTTGCGCACGTCCGGACCGCTGCCACGGTCGGTCCGGACCAACCCGAACCCTCTTCATCACCCACGCGTGCTTCCCGCCCAAAACGGTCAGTGCCGCATTCATGCCCGGCCAGAGCGGACGCGACCTCTCACTGGCGACGGCATTGAAGCGGCGCGTCGGCCGAGAGAGCGTCGCCCGCACCGCTTTTGGGTGCATGCGGGTGCTCTGCGTTCAAAGGTCGCAAAGCCGGCTACAACATGCATGTAAAAAGTTCTTGGGAGTCCGTGCTATAGCTAGCTGTCCTCCCCCAACTTGTCAATCTCTTCCAGTAGTGCTAGTACTCCGTGGCGCGATCCATCGACAAGCAGGCGAGAAAGTTATTGTATACTCGGTTTGCGGTGAGTGGCATACTGAGCGACCATGTGGGGTCGAGCTGTGGAGGAGGGTGAGACACAAACACGACAGACGTGATTTAAATGTTGGTTTTGCTCGATGGCGCGATCCAATGAAATGAAACGTTGGTTTCTCTCCGTTTCCATTTTTTCTTCGGAAAAACGGAAACTTTCCACTCCATTTTCATTCCTATTCCAAGGTTGCCCCGTTACAACATTCCATCAAATACAAAGGAAAACTAACACACATGCTGATGCATCTCAATGATTCACAGATCATAGCCAATATTTACTTCACAACTAAAGAAAAAAGTTGTGAGAGCGTGTACGAAAGAAAAACTACTGATGGGGTCACTACGACTTAAACCCTAAACCCTAAACATGATTTAATTTCCTGGCCAGGTAGAACCTGTCGAAGGAAAGACGGCTGGCACCCTTGGATCATACGATGCTTTTGTGCAGTTCCACTAAAATCGACCTGAGCATCACTGATGGCAAACATATTGAAGAAGTGTGATTAGAATAATAGTACTGGCACTAGTTCATGAGACATAAACTCATCACAAGTAGAAGCCGGTAGAAGTAGAGAAAGATCGACATGGAGATGGAGCTACGGCAGTGGAGCAAGCCGGCTCCAAAAGGAAGATGGACTACCTGGGACGTCGTGCTGTAGCTAGAAGGGCGGTTGGGACGCGGCATCGGCCCATACCGCGGTGACCCCCGATTGGGACGCACCGACTGTGGCTTTTCTCCCTCGCCGATGTCGACTGCGTCTACGCAGAACATTGTTCCCTTCCCCCAGCTACGGGATCAGGCCTGTCGTTCTATGCTTGTGAAGAGAGCAACCTAAGCAAGCAGGCTTGTAGCTTAGGCTCTGGCTAGTGTATATATAGTGGTTTTATTTTTCTCTCCATATCAACCATTTTATATTGCGTGCGTGTCATTCAAGAGTGAAATGATGGTTGCTTCTTCCGACTAACTTACTGTGTGATTTGACTGCTCCGTAGTGGCCCCTACACGTACTCCCCCTACGTGTATGCAACAGTCACATGTACACATGGATGCAAAAATGCGCGCGACGCCCTAATGCATGCATGTCCAAGCACACGACGGAACACACACGGTCACGCTCAAGTGCTCAACCTACACGTACATGCACAGACATACTCAGTCAGGGTGAGTTAGTGACCGTATAAACACCGGAATATATATATATATATTGAGCGCAATGAGCGTATTATGAAGTCCACTGACCGTATTTTTACAAATATACAGTGATAGACAGTGTATTTATCTCATTTGAAATTAAGCCATATTAACCGGAGAGGAGGAAGTATGGACTAACATTACTTTGCTGTGTCCCGTCAACTTGCCGAACGAGGAGAAGGTTGCAGGACGGGAGAAGCTTGCGCGCGGTGGCTCGCAGGACAAGGAGAAACTATTGACTAATGCAAGCTCTCCCTCGCTCAGGCGGTGGACGTGTAACAGTTAATTCGGTGTCAGATTGCCAGAAGCATACACTATACTACTAGTGCTATTATTATTCGACTTCCCGAATAGGCGAATAGACAAGCGCAAAGTTTACTAGTACTACTACTATAGTCTATAAAGGTACGTACTATACTAGTACTAGGAACCGGATGGAGGAGCGTCTTCACTCTTATTATAATTTTAAAATGTGATAAAACAATCTTCAACAAATTTGGTTCTCTTCGAGGGTTCTCGCATGTGATAATGGAAGTTGTTTGCATGGAACACTCACCACAATTCTCGCTTAATTCTGGCTCATATCCTGTTACAAATAGTAGCGCTCGGTAATATTTCCTCTTTTTTTGTTATTCAGCATGTAAACAGGTCAGCAAACCTTGCGGTGCATCTTCGGGCGAATCGTGCTTGCTGCACTTTGAATGTGGCCGAGAGCTAGCTTGATGAAACACCTCGCTTCCTACTTTTTTTAAGGGGTACCTCGCTTCCTAGTGACCAGTGTCTTGGCTGATCGTCCTAAGAATGCTTATATATATGAATAAAGCTGTCTCATTTACCCACAAAAAAGATTAAGCCATATTAACCGGAAAGGAGGGAGTATGGACTAGCACTACTTTTTGGTGTGTCCCCTCAACTCGCAGAAAGAGGAGAAGCTTGCAGGACAAGGTGAAGCTCGCTTATGTCTTTTGACTAATGCAACCTACCCTTGGTGGACATGCATCAGTCCATTCGGTGTCAGATTGTCAGAGGCATACACTGTAGTACCCAACATGTGGAGTACCATAATTGTTCGACTTCACAAAGAGGCGAAGAGCCAAGCGCAGTAGTACGAGTAGTACTACTACTAGAACCGCATGGTGGAGCGTCTGTACTCTTATTTTTTTATCTTTGATAAAGTACACGTTTATTCCGGAGAAGGGCGGAAAATGGCAGCCCAACATGTAATGAATGATATCGACCAACCAACCATGCTCGAATATATCTTGGCCTCCGTGCGAGCCCGTCTATGTGTTCTCGCTCCTCGTCTCTCTCAAGGAACGGCGGGTTGGCTCTTTGCCGTCAATTGAGATCGGTTTGCTCACACTCCTGTCCCACATGTCAGTGATATGCCAAGAGGAGGTGCGTTGACTGACTGGCCATACGCGTACTTGGTTTTGCACCTTCATACTACTCCTCCCTCTGTCACAGTTTACAAGGCGCGCTTCATTATGATGCATTTCTCTCAATGCATCCACCACCAAAGAGACTTTAGATGCGTTTGGTTTAATGCTCAATTAATTAGGGCGTGGTAACCGCAATCAAGTCCACAATTTTCTCTCCATGTACTGTACTACTACGGAGTGGAGTAAGTGCATGCATGTGTCTGCCCGGGGTGGAAGCACTGCATGCATGTGTGTACGCATTATTCCCTCTAGTAATAGACGCCATGCTATAACTACCAATGCTATTTTTCAGGCTGATCGCTAGTCGCCTTGGTCCCACAGATTTTTTTCTTTTTTCTGAAGCGCGCTGTATAAACAGGACGGATGGAGTAGTATGAGCGGATTCAAAGAAGAGTGTATTGATGGTTGCTTCTTCAGAGCAACTTACAGTGGAAAATATGGGGCTTATGATTTGACTGCTCATTACTCACTATTAATGCGGTGCAACGACCGGGCTAAGTCTCCCATGCGGTTGTGCACTACCCCCTCGGTTCTTAAATATACTCCGGAGTATTTGTCTTTCTAGAGATTTCAACGAGTGACTGCTCAAATATTTGTCTTTTTAGAGATTTCAAATGGACTGGCACATACGGATGTATATAGACATATTTTAGAGTGTAGATTCACTCATTTTGCTCCATATGTAGTCACTTGTTGAAATCTCTAGAAAGACGAATAGAATATTTAGGAACGGAGGGAGTACACATACGAAGCAAAATGAGTGAATCTACACTCTAAAATATGCCCGTTTGAAATTTGTAAAAAGACAAATATTTAGGAATGAAGGAGTATAATTTTGTGCATGGCACATGGACCCAGATGATGAAAAGGCTTCTGGCAATGCTATCAAGCTTCCATCATTTGTTTACATAATTGACGTACTATACAAATAATTTTCTAGTGACATGAAATTGTACAATGATGTGAGCTTTCAGCTTTTGTTTCGCGTGTCTTGCCATCGATACTCTTTCGGTAACAATAAAAAACTAACTTCCTTGCTAATGCATGTCAATTATTAGCAGATCAGAGCTAATAATTACATCACAACTGAAGACAGAGTTGTGAGAAGGTGTTAAATTAAAATTGATCCATGCTTTCATTGGCAGCAACATCCCCCAGCTCTGTCTAAATCAACAAGGCATGTTGGGAAAAAAAGTAGCTGTCTGGAGCATGCAACATTCCGATAATTTTGTGCAGTTCCACTAAAATAGAGCTAAGCGTCCCTGTTCCAAAGATATTAAGTGTGATTACGATAATAGAGGACTGCTGATGAAACAATAAACACACAAATAGAAGTCGGTCACCTTTGCAGTCTCTCTTAAGACTAACTAGTTGGAGAAGATTAGGCTCGGAGTTGGATGAGGAGGATAGAGCAAAACCAATATCCCTTTGTGCAGTCACACTGAAATGTAGAGACGCTGCCCGTGTGACATTTTAGTACAACTGCACAAAACACTCTTAAGAAAAAAGTGATTTGTCCAGTTCACCAAAAGGTCGCAATAGCAACGAGGTGAAATGGATAGCCCTGTTTGCAAAAAAGAGGTAGAAAGGAAACAATTACTGGCCAATAACAGTTGATGACACATGCGACGATAAGAAAGAAGCATATTCCTTGTCCTAAGGGAAGATAACAACACGGTTGTGTTTGTCTAAAACGGTGTGAGGACGAGAATGCAATATGGAAAGTACGCCGGACGAGCTACGTTTTGGGCAAAGAACTATGGAAGATCCACATGCAGCGACGTGGGAAGACGGGCAGTGGAGCAAGGCCGGAGGGGATACCTGGAGGTCGTCGGGATGTAACTAGGTGAGCGGCGGCGGGCGGAATCTGCGAGCAGGTGGCGTAGGCCCTGCCGCGCCGGAGCTTGGTCAGAGAGAACGGCGTGTACCGCAGATCGGGACGTGCTGCCTCGGCGCCGTCGAACGGAGAAACGATGCACTTCCTCCCTTTCCCCCGGCGGACGGGATGCGGCCGGATCAGTGACCAACGGTGAGAGAGAGAGAGGCCACCGCACTCCCTTTCCCCCGGCGGACGGGATGCGGCCGGATCAGTGACCAACGGTGAGAGAGAGAGAGGCCACCGCAGCCTTGTGTGAGATTCTCTGAAGAGCGACATACCAGGCAGGCAGGCTCCATGGTTTATAGTGAGCAGACTACCTTTTTCTCCATAAAAATCATTTTATATTTTATGTATGTGCCATTGAGCGCTATAACTTTATTTAAAAATAACGCAGCAACGCGTCAAGTCAAACTTTGTTTCGTGCATGCGTGGTACACGGCCTCCCTAGGTAAACAACCGCTACAGGCTTTCAAATTAGCACGTGGGCTGCCATTTCGTAAAGAAATGAGCTCCACCGTGTACCCGCACGGGCGTGGCTGGGCACGAAGCGTGAGTATGTGCACGGTGCACCTATTCTCTTCTTGTATATGTACACCACCTACGTGGGGTTGTGTGAGAGAGATACAAACCTATAGAGATATAGTGTGTGGGTTCTTGAGAGTTTTTTTTGGGGGGGGGGTGGTCAATCAAACAATGTAACATATGCAATGTGTGTGAAATAGAGTCCTGGATATAACATATATATAGAGGGGGCGATCCATGAGAAGAGAGTGGAGGTATCATCGGCTTGAGGTGTCCATAGAATCGAAGAGAGGGATGATGTGTGTGTGTGCGCTGCTGCTATTGGACTTAGTAGTAGCGCTCTCCAGGAAGAGTGCTACTACTAAGTGGGGCCCACTAGAAGTAGCGGCACATAAAAACAGAGCGCTGCTACTAAACTGTTAGTAGTAGCACTTTTTTCTGTACACCGCTACATCTACGAGAACATTCGATGGCCTCGTCTGGTCCCACATAGTAGTAGCGCATTTCTGCTTCACAACGCTATTGCTATGGAGTTACTAGTAGTGCTTTCCAGGAAAAACGCTACTTCTAAATAGCAGCAACGTTTACTTCTTTCCAGCGCTACTACTATGCTACTGTGTATAATCGTTTCCCTAGTAGTGAAAGGCTGGAGGGGATACCTGGGGGTTGTCGGGATGTAACTAGGAGGGCGGAGGTAGGCGGGATCTACCCATACTGCGGCAGCGGGCAAGTGGCGTAGGACCTACCGCAGATCGGGACGTGCTGCCTCGGCGCCGTCGAAGGAGAACGATGCACATCCTCCATTTCCGCCGCCGGGCAAATGCGGTCGGATTAGTGACCAACGGCGAGAGAGAGAGAGAGAGAGGCCACCGCCGCCTTGTGTGAGATACTTCGAAGAGAGACAAACCCCGGTAGGCAGGCTCCATTGTATATAGTGGAGTGGACTACTTTTTTCTCCATAAAAATCGTTTTATATTCGGTGTACGTGCCATTGAGCAATATAACCTTATTTAAAAATAATGCGCCAATGCATCAAGTCGAACTTTGTTTCGTTCACGCGTGGTACACGACCTCCATAGGTAAACAACCACTACACGCACTCAAATTAGCATGTGGGCTACCATTTCATATAGAAATGAGCTCTAGCGTGTACACGCGCGGGTGTGGCTGGGCACGAAACGTGAGTACGTGCACCTATTCTCTTCGTGTACGTAGACCACCTACGTGGGTTTGTGTGAGAGAGATACAAACCTAGAGAGAGATATTGTGTGGGTTCATGAGTATTTTTTTGGGTGGGGGTGCATGAGAGATACACAAGGAATAAGTTTCAAACAAAAATGTAACATATGCAATGTGTGTGAAACAGAGGCCTGGATACATCATATATAGAGGGGGCGATCCATGAGAAGAGAGTGGAGGTATCATCGGCGTGAGGTATCCATAGAATCAAAGAGAGGGATGAAGTGTGTGTGTGTGATCGATAAAGAGTGCCATCGAATTTGTGTGTGCCCACATCAAAGATATAGAGTGGCTGGCCTACTGGAACGTGAGATGGGGCATGTGCAGTTTGTTCCTGTGGCATGGATACCTACCTGCAGCGCTCGACTATCGGTGTGCGGTGGGGGAAGAGGGAGGCCCAATTAACTATAGAGGTACAATGGCTGTTATATGTGTGGAGGAGGAGAGAGGCCTACCTCATGTATCAAGGAGATCGATCTGCCTCATGTATTAAGGGAGATCGATCGGCATCCATGCATATGTGCAGGAGAGGTATAAGGTTGGGAGAGAGACAGAGCTTGAGTGTTTGAGGGGGTGGTAGTGGAGTTGCTTCTAACAAATGGTGGGATAGGCTTGCTATACAAACGGAGGGCACGCCTGCAATATCGATAAGAGAGGAGATGGCTGCTTGTTGTCTGTGCACGTGTGTGTGAGAGACGGGTCAGGAGGCATGCATGAATGATGAGGGGGGAGGATGTGGCTGTGGTAAGCAGATGTAACTACATAGGAAGATCAATCGCCCTTTGTTAGAGAAAGGAGAGACATAACTTGTGAGGTACGTCGATCGATGGAGGGTAGTTAAAGTTGATCTAGGTATATTTTGGGAGATCGATCGGTATACATGCATGTGTGGGTTAGAAGCAAATGAGGCACTAGGAGAAGGATAGAGAGAGAGATGCATGTAGGAGGTGGTACGAGAGGCATACTATATCGAGGGGGAGGAGTGTGCGAGTACGAGAACGATGAAAAGAATGGTGGGAGTGAGGCATGGACGGTGACAAGAGAAGAGGGGAAGCTTGTGTTTGTGCTAGGCACACCTGGCTAGAGAGGCATATCGATCGACGTGTGCCGTAAAGAAGGAGCCGGGGCGCCTACACACACCGTGGGTGAACGACCTAAAGTGAAAAGACGAATTTGCACGATGGAGCTAGAGAATGCTGAGGGAGGGTGAGAGGGATGCGGGCTTGTGCATGCACAAGACAAAGTTAGCGCTAGCTACAAAGATAAGAGGGTTGTGTGGGTGTAAAAGACGAATAGAGATCATATATACTTCATTAAAAAAGCGAATTTGGATATTTGAAGAATTTATCATAGTGTTTCAAACCGACGTATGTGTGAATATATATAACGGTGATACACATGGTGTGGTTATGAACATGTTATACTACATTTAATATATTTTATCTCTACTCTTGTAAAAAAACGGAGTTGTTGATGATGGTGTGCCTGCCATCCTGCATTATAGGCCATCCGATTTATATGTGGCAGATAGCAAGGATACTATGATGGTTGAAGTTGGCAACAATCATGATTGTAGATTTTTATTGAAATAGAGAAACGAACTCAAATTTAGTTCGAATTGCATCGGTAGTATAGACATTTGGAATGCACTAAAATGTTAGTATGAGTAGGTTACATGCATTATACAGCAAGCGAAAAAATCTAGTCGGACATAACATGGATTCATGCTCCCTCCTTCCATCTATATAGGGCATAATGAGATTTTTAAGACCGCCTTTGACTATTGACAAGATTAATAGTACATGACATGCACAGTGTGAAAATTATATCATTGAAAGAACCTTTCACAGACGAATTTAACGGTGTGCTTTGTGTAAGTTGCATGTCATATATAATTGCTCTAATATTTGGTCCAAGTTAGCATCGAAAAACGCATTAGGCCCTATATAGATGGAAGGAGGGAGTAGCTTTGAATAGCATTTGTATAGTAAAACGGGGCAAGACTCTCTCTTTGTGTGGTGTGAATAGTTTTATTTTTTTTGTTTTCTTTTTGGTTGAGCGAAGTGCGAATTGATTTGGTACGTACAAGTACAATATTACTACACGTTAGGCTTGTCCCTAAAATTCAACCCGCGTCTTGTTATATCCTGAAAATTCAGATATCGTGCTCCCAAAACTAGCGCCTTCACAACCCGCGCCTTGCTATCCCGAAATTACAACGCACGTGAAAACTCCGTCTAGCTGCCAAATCCCGACATGCGAAATCCCCCTTCTAACCCTGAGACGAAAGGGCCGCTAGTTCAAATCGGTGGGGGGTACTTTTGTAACACACCCTACATTTTGGGCAAGCGCGTCCCTAAGTCATGCTTCACCCCCTCCCATCGCCCCCTTTTCGCCATTCGAAATCCCAGGCCGCCATAACCTCTCCACTCCAGCCGTGAAACCCCACCCTCCTCCGTCCGCCACATCACCGCTGCCCAGCCGGAGCCTCTTCCCCGACGATGTCGTCCACCGCAACAGCTCGACGTCCCTCGTCCACCTCCCCGGATGAGGATCCGTCGTCCATCTCGCCATCCCACCGGTTCAGCCACCCCGTCCTCCACCTCCAAGGAGTTGCTCCGACGATCGCCTCGTCTATCGCGGCTACTCCATCTCCACAGCGCTGCCTTAACCTGCTCCACCGGAACCGCATCATCCTCACTGACTCCTTGGACGAAGCCAAGGCCTACTCGGTGCCACCAAAGAGGTTGTACACTCATCACATCGCACCTTCTCCTTAACTCGACCTCCTGGCGCCGACGGTGCTCCATCCCGCACCCCCATGGAGTGGCTACCTTGAAGCTGGCGCCGCGGACGACATCTCCAGGGCGGCTCCCCCCAGTGCGAGGCCCCTTCGGCGGCGGCGTCCATACCAGCTGGATTTGCTGCTGCTGCTCCGGCTCTCGCTCGATCGCTCACTCGCCCAGCTGCTGCTGCTGCTGCTCTCCCCCTCGCTCGTGCTGCTGCTCTGCTCCGATTAAGCCACACTTCAGTCGACTGGATCAACTTTTGGGTCAGTCGATTTACAGGGGTTGGGGGGCTCGCCGGAGTTAAGGAAGAACCACCTGCAGCGGGGACGGGGGCTTGCCGGAGAGGTACCCCACTATCTATCTTAGGGTTCAGGGTGGGGGCGGGGGGCCTAGAGGGCTGGTCGGGGCAGCGGTGGCGAGTTGTTTCGGGGTGGCAAGGCGGCGCTGGGGCCGGCGGTTCGACCGGTGGTGGCTGGCGGCTCAGGGGGGTGTAGGTTGAAGATGAACTACATGCCCTCCCTAAACTACATGTCAAGTGCCTCTCTGCTACCATTGCGTTCAGTTTCGACAGTAGCATTCAGATTCCACAGTAAATTTCAGTTTTGACAGTTAAGTTCAGAGTCAACAATTTTTACCTCATCTGTTGTAGTCAGGTGGTTTTTGGTGATGTTAATTTACATCCATTTTACATCATCTATTGGAGATGCTATTAGAATCCCACTTGAGATTGATGATGTTTGTCTTGTGCTGCTTCAGCCTTGACGTCTTACGGCTCACCAGAGCTGCTCCAATGACAGAACGATCCATCACAACAGAGCAGTGCCCTGGACGCCGTCTACAGATTCCTCAGATCTTCCTCCACACCTCTGACAGCCACCTCTGCCTCAACTGCTTCAGCGACCAACCCAATGATGCTGAGGTTCACACGGCTACGGCAAAGAGGTTGTACACTTGTTGCATAACTTATTACTATAAATTCACGTCGATCCATTAGGGCTATTTTGGTTCAACGGAAAAACGCCGATCCACTGGTTGTTACCATCACTCTAAATTTCTGCATGCTCTCCTTACATAATCTCACCATATTTTTTCATATGCATGTCAGATATTATACATAGTCATGCTGAACATGTAGAGAAAAAGAGATGAGTTTTGCACGGCAATACAATGTCATGCAGACATCGCTCCATGGTGGGTTCAATGGCAAACCCTCCCCACCCATCTCCAGATTGTAACCTAGAGGAAGATATCTGTTCTGAGGTGGATTCAGATGCCGCTGACCACTCCTATTTACCCCCAAGGTGTTTGCTCTACCTTGGCATGATGATGTTAGTCATATCATGCATATGTTGCCTTGCAGTGCCTACTTTTGACATCTTATATGTCATCTGCTTAGTTTAGACATGTTCTGTAATGCCACCTGTTTAGTTTCTATATCATATATGGGAATTATGCAGTCTCATGTCTTTTAGCCGGCCATAATATATGTGAAATGTGCAATGCCATCTTGTTTAACTAGGCATCATATATTTGAATGATATCTTGCCCATCCTTTTCTTCATTACATTTCCATTTGTCGACAATGTTTGTACATTAAACTACTCTTCCTGTGAATCGGCCATTTGGGTGGGAGATGGAAAAATCTGGAGTGAAAACAAGGCCTTCAGAGCAGACAATGCTACCTGTTGAAGAAGATCTCTTTTGGGTCTTGATAGCTCCTCAGAGATGGATTCAGAGACAGATGACCAGTCCTATTCCCCCACTGAGGTGTATGCTCTAACTTGGCACGGTTATACTGCTCATATCATGCATACGGTGTCTTGCATTGCATAGTTTAGACAACATATACACAATATTCAACACCATGTTCTTAGTTCAGACATCATATCGAATGCCCTCTGTTTAGCATATAAATCACATATGTGAATTAAATGATGCAATCATGATTACTTAGATAACATGTAGGTGAATTATGTCATGCGATCCTGTTTAGTTATTCATCATATCTTTGAATTATGTTATGCTATGCTATCCAGTTTAGATAGACATCATATATGTGAAATTATGTCATGCTATCCATTTTAGTTAAACAATATACATGTCAACTATTTCATGCCCTCTTTTTTCCACACTATCTATTGCATCTGTCTCTCATACAATGTCTGTACATTCAACTATGTTTCCTGTTTATCAGCTATTTGAATTGGAGCGGGTGATGCCAATATCTAGCGGACTAAAAATACGGTCTTCAAATAAAACAATGCTACCTCTTGGTGGAGATAGTACCCCGGTTGTACATGCACAAGAACCAGTCCTACCACACATAACCCAAACTCTCGCAGATTGTACCCCTACCGCGGTGGACAAAGAACCAGCTTCACCCAATCTAACCCACCCCAGCCGATAGTAACCCTGTTCCTGTTGACACAGCACCATCTCCACCACAGAGCTCTCAAACAAGAGCAGTTAGTAAGGAAGCTCCAGTCCCCAAAGGGCCAGTACTATCACGGCGAACCCCAACTCCACCAGTTAGTACGCCTATTCCTATGGAGGAAGCACAACCAGCTAGTCGTAGTTTAGCATCTATCGCATTTGATGTTGTTAAATCGTATGTGCGTATCTTCCCATCTTGGAAATATTATATTGAAGATGAAGGAAAATGCCAGTTGTAGGTTTTTGTCCAGGAGTTATGTGTAAGTAATGTTATTCATGGAAATTACTTTGCTTGGTCCATACATCCTACCTCCATGATGGTTATAATACAGCAAATTTTCCCATTTTTATCTATAGAGAAGGACCAATTTGGAAACTCAGGATGAGGTAACCTGTGCTAATACCTCTGCTATCTTCAAGAATGCTTGGTAACAGTATCGAAATTACCTGAAGAAAACGTACTTCACCGGCAAAGAAACTCATCAAATTCCCTTATGTTCTCCTGAGACACATTTACTGGACGATGACTAGGAACGCCTTGTTCTGTACTGGTCCCGAACCAAGAATGTGGTAAGGTCTATGAGCGCATTTTCTATTTTTAAGTATTATATTCTTGCGTCTTACTGTACTCTGTTCATGTAGAACAAGTGCCTAAACCTTGAGAACAACTGTTCTAATTTAAGATTCCATTGCTATCATAGTTCAAAAAAGCGCTAGGCATTGATTGTGTGTTTTGCCACCGCCTTGCGCTTTATTGACCAAAGCGCATGCTTATGCGCAGTTATGCACAGATTATGCGTAGTTATGCGCAATGCATTTTGCCAATGCCTAGAGCCTAGGTATGCTTAAGCGCTCGCTTAGGCGCGCCTTTTTTAACTATGATTGCTTTGCTCTTGTATCACTATATTTACTCATACAAACTTATTTTTAAATTGAAGGATCCAATCGAAACTCCAATGGCACAGCAGGTATGTTCACGCATGTTTCTTTAACAGGTTTTCTCTTATCAATAGCTTTGTTGATTTCAATTTCAATTGTGTATACAGTTGACTTTCATATCATGCACATTACTAGCATCACAACAGAGCCAATAGTGTTGTTGTACATGTAGACCCGTGGTACCCATCTGAAATCTTTTTGTGCCGTGTAGTTTCCACGCTTTGTATTCTTTCACTACTGCTTTGTCTTGAACTGATATGATTTGAACCGTGTCTATATTTTGATTTGGCAAGACAATGCAGTGACCATAGGACATAGATATATGTTTGTTTGATGCTTTTATTATGTACTAGTACTTGGCAATGAAAGATTTGGTAGTTTAATCCTGTCCACCATACAAATGAACTGGTTCACCGAAATGAGTTTCATATACTAGTACATGCTAAACTTGTTATGTGTCTGCTTGTTTCTTCTTTTAGAATGCTGACAGAATATTGGGGAAGAGTGCCTTATTAAGCAATGGTAAAGGAAGTAATGCAGATAAGGTTCGGGATAGTGACACATCCTTGTTGGTCTCCAACGAAGCTGATAAAACAGCTAAGGAAGACTATCTTGAAGACAGCGAGACAACCCCAAAGTCCTGTCTTGGTTTAGTTTTCGAGTTACTGGCCACTACCGCCTGCACAAGCTATTAAAACTCACTGTCTGAATCAGTTCGGTTTCTTGAGTCTCAACTACAAGCTGAAAGACATCGATCAGCTGTGCTGCGACAAGAAGCGGAAGGACTGCGGAAGTCCCTGGAGCATTTAGATGCATACTTTTTGGTGCAACAGCAAGCGTTGGAGGATTTTAGCGCCAAACAAGACAAAGCTAATCAGCGTGCTAAGCTTATTGCCAGCATGGTGGATACCCAGGATAACGTTTCTTGAGTTCTCCTGAAGTTGTTTCAGTTATGCTCTTGTTTTGCTGCCATGTTTATCTGCACTGGTGGCCAATTTTGATGGCCAGTGTATGTAATGTGCTGCTTTGTTCCTTATATTTGCACTGGTGGTGAACTTTGATGCCCAGTGGATGTAATATGTGTAATAGCGGTAATAGGCTAGCGTTAATTGCCTGCTTATTTATTTCCTTATTGTCTTGTTTAGTTGTTTGCTTGTAGTCACTCCAGTTCTTTTTCTGTTTTTTTCTAGTGGCCACAATAGCCTATTTTTGGTAACTAGGCCAAAATAATCATGGCAACACACGGACTATTGTAACCATGGGCCTCCTGCAGGCCGTATAATCCATGGGCCTTCGTCCGGCCGTAGGATCCATCGGCCTTCTATACGGGCCTTAGGGTCCATGGGCCTTCTACGAGCCGTAGGGTCCATGGGCCTTCTACAGGCCGTACGATCCATGGGCCTTCTATGGGTCGTACTATCCATGGGCCCCATACGGGCCGTAGGATCCATGGGCCTTCTACGGGGCATATCATCATTTCCCCAATCATGGGCCATACTACGTGGACCATAACGGGCCGTTAATAGGCCGTATTTGATAACTCTATGAAAACAGCCCAACGGGTTTTTTTACATGAAAATGGTCCGCAAACGGGCCGACTGTAACGACGGGCTGAATTTGGCCCACAAGCAGAAAATGACAGTAACGGGCCGTATGTAACCGAATGCTACAAATGAGCCCAAGAATCAATGGGCCCTGAGATGGCCGAAAGATAACTTGGGCTGGAAACGACCCAATGGAATAACGGGCCGTTAATGGGTATAAAGTGATACACTGTTCATTACGGGCCAGTTTCACCATGGGCCGTTAATGGGCCAAGAGTTACAAAGGTCCTCATATGGGACGAAAGAAGTCATGGGCCACACATGGGCTGGAAGTTAAAAAAGGTTGAATCATATTGGACGGCCCAGATGACGCTACTGGGCCTAATTTGGATAGGGCGTAACGGGCCCTGGGTTAGCGGGTTGTAAATGGGATATATGCGAACAGACCGCTAACATGCTTTCCGTGGGCCGGCCGCCACCTTTTGACCAAGTCAAACGGGCCGGCCTTCTCATAGGAATGGGCCACTGTTGGGCCGTGCCACGTGTCGCCATATCATAGGCGCCTTCGGTCCAATGAGCGGATGACATCTGTCCCAACGGTGAGCCGACACGTGTTTCCTCCAGCCAATGATGATTTTACATGTGGAAAATCCCCATTGGTCAGGGCTGTTAACGGGTTATCGGATCCAAAACCCGACCTGATAGCTTAACGGCGTTCCGTTACGGTGGATGCCATGTGTAGGTCACCCTTGACGAAAGCACTTCTGTGACGCGCGATTTATCGTCATGGAAGTGGACACTTCCATGATGATAATTTTGGTAATGTCATGGAACACTTCTACGATAGCACAGGTATGACTATCTTGATTTTGTCATAAAATCATCATGGATGTACATGCATGACAAAAAACGCGACCTACTGTGACAACCACGTATCATGACGGAAGTGTATTTTTTTTTGTAGTGGAGGCTTGATAAACAAGTGGTGGGTAGCGTGACATAGCGATAGCATCGAGACAACTAGCATAGCAAAGATAGTAGTGATATCCAAGGTGATGGTCATCTTGCCTGAAATCCCGCTAGGAAGAAAATCGAGTCGATGAAGTAGATGAAGCAATGTAGTAGAATGGATCCTCACAATCGCAACGCAATCAGAACTATCGAGAAGAATCACAACCAGAAAGAAGCAAACAACATCGTAATCCAACAAGCATAATCATGACATGATGCACAACCAAGTATGTTGCATGTCCGATTTACAAACTGCCACATGGACATGACACATAGGCAAAACTGATGAGGTGGCGCCTAGTCATAGCAACCCACCACAATTTACAAGGCTATGACCATTTATATTGGTCATTAACAACTAGAAATAAGGCAACAGACTAGTGTTGTTTGCTTTATGACCATTTCGTGTAAGGAAATTACGACCTTTCTGACCAAAATGGTTGCAATGGTTTAGGGTTTGGAGCCCCCCGAATAGCTTTTGACCAATTGGTCTCAAATGGTCATAGATATATGACCAATTCTTCCAGGGTCAGTGACAGAAGGTCACTAGTTGACATATTTCTTGTAGTGCAACCTCGCTTGGCCCGACGGAGCCAGTTGCCGCCCCAAGCAGGCGCGTGGTTCAGCAACTCGCCGCTCCAGTTCAGCTCGATGAGGAGTGGCGAGTTGCTCCACGCCGGCACGGCGGCGAGCACACCGGTACGGGCGTCGTCGCTGCGGCATTGTACCGCGCCACCACTATTTGCGGTGTCGCGCCTCCCGTGTCTGTGGGCGCGCCTCCCATGCCTACGGCAGCACCATGCAGGCAGAGACAGAAGCCGAGTGCATGGAGAGCGATGAGTCGGTGGCCAACTTCTCCGTGTCTGCCGCCATCATCGAGGAGAAGTAGAACACGGGAGGCCGCCACCACTTGGGTCCCATGAAGGCCACCGTCGAGGCGACGACTGCGCATTCAGGTGGTTTCTTTGCTTCTTTGTCTCTTCCGAGGACATTCGTCGACCCCACAAAGTGTCTGCCGGACATGAGGAAGAGAAAGGGATCCGTGGGCGGCCATTTAGATTATGTACTCCCTCCCCAGCTGGCGGGAAATTTTTGTTCTAAGAATGGATAAATTGTATGTGTCTATAACTAAAATAAGTCTAGATACATCCATTTCTAGGACAAGTATTTCCGGACGGAGGGAGTATTAATTATACCAAGAGAGCCGGATTGGCACCGCTTAGTTCATGTAAATGTAATGAAATCCATCATGTTTATATGAAGATCCGACTTTTTTATACGAAATCCTTCATGCTTATATGAAATCAGTCTGTGTTTGCACGAATTTCATCTGGTTGGTTAGAGTTGTGAAAATGTATGCCGCTGGCATTTGATGTTGTCCTCCGCGGAAGGAAGTGGGAGCAAATTTGTCGGCTGCCGTTGGGGATGCTCTTATGCTGGAAATAATAGAGTGACATCCAATCCATTTGAGTTAATTGCGTGTATGATTGTCCCTCTATAAAAAGTTAATTGCATGTACAATGTACATGTGACTTGCAGGGTGGCTACAGCTTCATACAGAAAGTTAAAAAGAAACAAGTCCCTCCTTAATCTTGCATTCTAAGTACTCTGTGGGTTCCACTGTCAGTACAGTAGCGAAAGAAGTATATATTAAATAAGTAATATATAATATAAAAATCTAAAGTTAAAGACATAATTCAAACTCATGTCATCGCGTTGCGAGCATCCGGCGCTAACCAGTCCAACACATTTTTGTTGTAGACCATGCTAGAGATATATCTCCATGTCTACTCTTATACTCCATCCGTTCCTAAATATTTGTCTTCTTCAGATTTTAAATGGAATACCACATACGGATGTGTATGTAGACATATTTTAAAGTGTAGATTCACTCATTTTGCTCCATCTGTAGTCACTTGTTGAAATCTCTAAAAAGATAAATATTTAGGAACGGAGGGAGTAGAAAACAGAGTTGGTGATGATGGTGTGCGTGCCATCCTGCAATATAGGCCGCCAAATTTATATCTAACGGATAGGAAGAAAACTATGGCAATTTTGCAAAAAATATACCCACATCCCTCTCCACGTTCGCAAATACGGCCTTCCCTCGTTCATCCTTTTCTCTCACAAGATAAACTACTCATACAAATGCATCTTGATGTTCAGTGCAACGCACGGGCATCTAGCTAGTTCCTTTGAAAATAGTTACTGCGATAATTGGGTTGAAGTGATATATTTTATGTCTACCCCGAATGATTTCAGATTCACTAGTAGTAACAAAGGAAAGGTTTCCTTGTTAATTAACAGAAAACAAGGTGAAAACTATCACATGAGGCCGGTAAAAATGAGGCACACTGGGTTCAGCGTCATCGTCACTACAGCTGTGTGCGCGCAAGAAGTCTACATATTGAGGGGGCTACTGAGCGAGGCACAGAGACACAATGTTCGAGAGAGAAACCAATTGACATATTACGATTAGATCGAGTTGTCACCCTTCTGCTGTCATTGTTGGGGTGGGGGAGTGGGAGGGAGAGAAAGACGTATCGAGAGTGTGTGCGGTAGGCACAGAGGCACAACTAGCAAGTGTGTGTGTATGTGTGTGTGTGTTTGAAAGAGGAGTAGATAGATTAGTATCAAGATCGAGGTGCCTCCCTACTCCTTCGGTATTGGGTGGTGTGTGCACGTGTGTGTGTGTTTGAGAGAGAAGCCAGTCGATAGATTAGTATAAGATCGAGGTGTCACCCTACTCCTTCGGTGTTGGGAAGTGTGTGTGTGTGTGTGGTTTTGTGGGTGTGGGTGTGTGTGTCGGGGGGGGGGGCAGTGACACTCACATATCCCTACTCTTATAAAAAACAGAGTTGGTGATGATGGTGTTCCTGCCATCCTGCAATATAGGCCATCCAATTTATACCCGACGGATAGGAAGAAAACGGTGGCAATTTTGCGAAAAGATACCCACACCCCTCTCCACATTTGCAAATAAGGCATTCCCTCGCTCATCCTTTTCTCCCAGAAGATAAACTACTCATACAAATGCATCTTGATGTTCGGTGCAACGCATGGGCATCTTGCTAGTAGGGAGAAGGAGTTTGTGTGACACATATCTGGCTATATTAAGGGATAGGTAGATAGCATTTGTGCGAGGCATACTTAAAGAATCACGAAGATAAACAAAATTGTGTGCATGTAAGTGCCAGAAAAAATGAAGCGAGAACCAATGTGTGTGCACGCACGCGCGCGCGCGTGCGCGCGCGCGCGTGTGTGTGTGTGAGAGAGCGAAATCTCAAAACAAAAGGTGCTCTGCTGGAATCCCATTGTATGTATTCATATGGTTCTGGAACTCGAGTTAACCTTAGGCATATGTGTGAGAGACATTATTATACTTTGAGACATTAATTAGTGGTTGTGGGTGGGCAGAATTAAGGCGGTGGGCGTGTTCGACAGAGAGAGCGTGTGTGTTTCTGTGTGAGAGACTTGTAGGATGGGGTAGAAAGACGAATTCTAACCTTGACGGAGGGAGAGAAATACACGAAGTGCGCGTGTGTGATTCCGATGCCCACAGGGAAATGAGATATGTATGTGTGTGAGAGAGATTGCACAATTCATTCACATATCACTATCTATGACCGTGGACGTGCATCGCTTGAACATAAATCGATATCTACTTCGTATCATGGCCAAAGGTACAATATCGATTCAACACTATAAAGATTGGACACTCACATATCACATTTTTTCTATTTAAATAAACCTTTTCAGTTGTGCATGCCAAAGTTACAGTGATGTTTCTTCAAACAACCAATGTAGCTATCATGTACATGCACCATTGTTACTCTTGCATTCAAAATCATTAGTCTTGGATGATTTAAGGTTCTATTATGAAGTAATATATATATAATATTCATATATGAATTCAACGGATACGCAATTTATGAAATGGAGGCTATGTAATCATATGAGGTAACACTTTTAAGTAGCGGACTACAATATCCATTTCTTTTTGTGCGCCTCTACACTAACACATCAATGCATTATGCTTAAAGTAAATAACCAATTGCACTAAATTATCTATTTACACGAGAAATACATAGGCTGAGCGTTTGATCCCTTTTCTTGTAAACGCGCCACTACACCTGTACGATTGGCCGCGCCCGTGTGGACGTCCAAGTTATCGGCGCATCATCCCGAGTTATTGTCATTTTTCTGGAGTGGACTTCACACTAGTTATTAACTGCTGACGCGTGCCCCGTGTACACAGTCTCGCATGACCTTCCCGCTAGCACGGTCCAAAATTAGTTGAAACTGGATACGAATGATCCCGCAGGCGGCAAAATCTCCTGCCTCCTTCTAAAATTTCCGCCACCGTAGTCTTTAGCATGCGAAATTCCCCTTTTGTCCTTGGTGCATGGAAACCAACACTTACAATACCACCCTCATCTACATAATAGGTCGGGGCTGCTTTGGTAACTTCCGGTTCCCCCCACTATACGACACCCCCATTTCCTCTCCCCCATCCACAAAAACGACTAACTCCATAGCACCAGAGCATCTCACATCATGCCGTCCGTACTTCATCGGCCTTTCTCCCCTCCCCTCTTGAAACCCTAGACTGCTCATCCACCGGCGTACCAGAGCCCATTCACTGCCAGCGGCGTCCACCTTGCCAAATCTGCTTCTGCGGCCGCATCTAACCCTCCACCTCCCCTAGAAACAAGTAGACTGCTCATCCACCACTGTACCATAGCCCATTCAGTGCCGGCCTTGTCTATGGTGCCGGATCTGCTTCACCGGTACTCTCGTCAACCGTAGCGCATCTGCAGCGGCTCATTCGTACTCCCCAACGGAGACACTTCGTCCACCCCCCGGAGCGCCCCACCAATGCCCACGTCGACGGCCTCTGATCCTCTTCGCCGACACCTTCCTCAACCCTACCGGAGCTGCTTCGCGGACACCATCGTCAACCCCACCGAAGTAGCTTTGCCTATACCATTTTCTACCCTACTGGGGCCGCTTTGCCAACTCACAAGTCGACGGCCTCATATCCTCTTCCTCGCACCCTCATCCAACCTACCGGAGCAGCTTCTGACGCCCCGTCCACGGTCGCAGATCCGCATCATCGACACCATCCTTAACCCAACCACTGGAGCAGCTTCACCTACGCCCTCGTCCACTGCCACAAATCCGCTTCGCCCACATCGTAGTCCACCCTACCAGAACAGCTTCACCTACGCCCTCGTCCACGGCCACAGATCTGCTTCGCCCACACTGTAGTCCACCCTACCGGAGCCGCTCCACAAACACCCTACTCCACGGTTCTAGATCTCCTTACCGGACCCCGACAGCCAGCGCAGCGTCATCACCCTTGACGTTTCTAACCTGATTCCCACCATCTGGCAAGATGCCAAGCACCCACCACGGCCTAGGTACTTGTCACCTTTAAACCTGTCCAACATCACCTGCCCGATGTACTTCAAATATACTAACAGGTCGCTGTTACATGTTATGCAGCTGGCAAAAACTACAAGGACGATGTTTCTTCTGGATATAACAGCTTGGCCAACCAAGATCTTGGACCGAGGCATTGCTATGATCTTGTAAGTGTGTCTCTCTCTCTTGTATTGTTCTGTGCCTACCAGCGTGCTTTGCTAGGATTTTCGACCAGTAATCCCTTTGTGCAGACAATGATTTCTACTACTGGCTGCTAAATTAGATATGTAGATGTCATACATGATACTACCTCGTACCTATGTTCCTAAATATAAGTCTTTCTAGAGATTCCATTATAGGCTACATATGGAGCAAAATGAGTGAATATACACTCGAAAATGCATCTATATACATCTATATGTGGTCCATACTGGAATCTCTACATAGACATATATTTCGGAACAGAGGCAGTACATTACACAAAATCATAGGGGGCATGTAGGAATTCCAGTATACTACATTAGGCTCCCTTAGAGTGCCTGCTAGTCCAGCACACAGCGTCATGGCTAGTTTATGCTACGCACACAATCATTAATTGGTGGTTTAAATATGCGCAAGGGATATGCAATGTATTATCATGTAGAGATGTCTGAAATTAACCATGTCAACTTGCAGATAGGGTTACACAATGAAAAAGTACAGATGTATGTGGCAATTTCATGGAACATCGCAAAAAAAGGAGAGCCAGCGGTGAGCCTATACAGTGTGCTTTGGTATGTCACTCCTTCATTTGCAATCATCGTGACATGTTATTTGTATATCAGTTCTATTGGCCAAGTTTCTTAGGGACAATTATTACGAGTTATCCTAAGAAAATAAGCACCTGTGAATATAAGCTCCATGTAATAAGCCAACCAGTTCTTTTCATTGCATTTTCAGCTTATCTTTGGTATGATCAATGAAAAGTCTAGATTGCATTAGATTTTTTCATTTTGCTGCCCCTATGAAAATTAATTTGACTTGCAAACATCACAAATTGAACCCAGTGCAATAATTAATATGATAGGAAAACAGACCTTCACTATTTGCTCAAAATGCAAATACAAAGATACCATCTACTTGGCACAATCTACTTTGGTCAATGTTTTCCATAGAGATCCCATTGCCTAATTTAAACGAAAAATGCATGACCCACATTTAAACGAAGAACAATTATTTATTGAAATTCGATGGTCCAAGTGGCTAGTTATTATCATATAGCAGCACCACCTAAAAGCATCATATAGCAGCAGCAGCTCATAGCAACTCATCATACAGCAACAGCAGCAGCAGCGGTGTGCAATTCATCATATACCAGCAGCAGTTCATAGCTATTCATCATATAGCAGCAGCAGGAGCAGCTCATAGCAATTCATCATATAGCAGCAGCAGGAGCACCTCATAGCAATTCATCATATAGCACCAGCAGGAGCAACTCATAGCAATTCATCATATAGCATCAGCAGGAGCAGCTCATAGCAATTCATCATATAGCAGCAGCAGGAGCAGCTTATAGCAACTCATCATCTAGCAACATCAGCAGCTCATCGCAATTCATCATATAGCAGTAGCAGCAGCTCATAGAAATTCATCATATAGCAGCAGCAGCAACTCATAGCAATTCATCATATAGCAGCAGCAGGAGCAGCTCATAGCAATGCATCATATAGCAGCAGCAGAAGCTACTCATAGCCACCTTGTTGGATGATCTCATCCTTCAACAGCACCTCAAGGCCATGGCCTGGGAGGTGGGGAGGGGGAATAAGGTGCCTTCTGCCGCAGTGTGGCATCAGCCGTAGTTGTGCAGCGCCTGCCGGAGTAGTGTGTTGGACGAACCAAAGTGGAGTAGCTGCTGGAGACCATGAGAATGAAGGGCGGCACCCGAGGGAGGAGCAGCCAGGGAGATTTGCCCCTACCCGCCGGCCATGTAGCCTTGCTGGACAGAGCATCGTCGAGGACCAGGCCAGATGGGACCAGTGGCGATGGCTTGCTGGAGGAACCCTAGTGCTGCAGGTAGGGTATCGAGGTAGAGGGAAAGGGGAGAGGAGATGCAAGCTGGCAGGGCAATGAATTCTTGCGTGTTTGTTTTTACTTGAGGGTGAGGTGTGACACGGGCGTCACCAGTTGCATTTTGAGTGTAATATAGGCAGACAACAGGGTCATTTCACTATTCCCCTTCCCTTAAATTTTTGGTGAGGTTCTACCCGAAACACCCCCCTCCAAAGCGAAATTAGTTAAGCCCAAGCCCATAACTCAAAAATGACTTCTTTACATCTTTTATGGCTTATTTTGACAATAAGCCCTGAAAAGGCGGAATAGAACTGGCCCTTAACCTGCAATTCAATTGTGCGTGCAATGATGAATCACTCCTGCCTGCTATAGTGTACATTTAGGCATCATCATACATGGCATAACCTAATACATGTGCATTCCATTGTAGAATCTGGAATATGCAATGTTTATGTTAGTTCATACGTTGCACATGATGTTTAAATGCCCCTTAAATCTGGTCAGTCAAGTGATGGTCTTTAAGCCTCCTTCTTTGCTTCTTTTCTTGATATGTAAGATTTGCTCACACATCTGTTCAATTGCTTGTTTGCATCAGCCAGCCATACTAGGACTGTTTGCTTTGATTACTTGTTGTTCTTGACCTAACACTCTAACAGAGCTTGTCAACGATTTAAACACTAAGGGCTGCTGTAGTGGGGCCTTTTCTAACTCATAGGTGACATAAAGGTTTGGCTGTACACTAAAGTAGGCTCTCCAAGAGTACCTGGAGATCCAGTTCGAAGGTATGCCTAGTTTTTACATAGTGCAGACATAGTAAATGCTCATTTCATTGTGTGCAAGTGCAAGAGATGCGGCATGTTTCATTATGTGGTGTTGTTTTGTTATAATCTCATCCTTTTGTGTTCACAGACTGGAAAGTATGCATATTTATCTTCCAAGGAGACGAGTAACTAGTTTGTGTCACCTTGCAGAGGGGGTGCAATGAAGATAAGATTGAGGATTTCCAAGTACAAGATGTTAGGAAGGAGCCTTGCAAGAGAAGTAGGAGCTGCGCTGAGCCTCTTCAACCTGTTAAGGTAAGTCACTGTATCCAACTCAACAGTTCAATTCCTTGTTTGTTTCAGGCATAGTTAATTTGCTCTTTTCAATTGCTTTATTTGTCCTCAGTTAATGAGATGCCCAAAGAATGATGCCTGATGTTGGGTACTTGTATAACTATTAGTTGACATAATTAAAGGCCTTACCATTTAATTACTCTGCCGAAGTGTGCCTGAAGCTTTGAAGTCTATTAACCAACTATTATTGAATGAGGCTCACAATCTAGTTTATACTAGGCTAATGATTGCATAGTTTTGCTTGCTGTAGTATGTTTGTATGAAATCCTCTGCTATTCATTATGCACCCTAAGACTTTAATTGAGCTACCGAATGGCCAATTGCTTGCTTACTTCTACGCAACATGCTATCTAAATTTGTAACTTGTCTGTGTTTTGGATTGGGCCCCAACATCATGCTCCTCTGGTGAGCTAAGAGAGATTTCTGTATGCAGGCTGCACAGACTACCTTTTTTATAATTTTTAAAATATCACCTGCTTATGCTTCATGACGTGTAACATTATTGTTAGTCCTGTTTTGCCATGTACAAAATAGTCTGTCTTGCTCGCTTCACTGTTGTAACTATATTTTGCCGTAGTCATGTGTACTTATAGAAACATTTCAGGATGAAGTGACATCAACACAAATATCTGCGAGCAGTGCGGCATGGCCGTTACCAAATGATTATGGATTGGAATTGGAATGTGCTGATGTTCTCGAGCATCAACTAGAGGTGGCAAGAACACGTGTACATGATTTTGAACATACAATCAACAAGTTGAGACTGGACATGCAGGTATTAGATGCAGGAGTCAAAAAAATGAAACAAGACACTGAGGAAACAATGAAGGAATTGGAGATTTTGCACACAGAAATTTGTGCTATCTAAATCCGGCCAATCCTACTTTCTGAAGAGATTATAGTTCAAATGGTAAGTTATGTTGATGCGCGTCCATAATGTATGAGCTGTATTTGCCCAGTGTATGTAATTTGCTGTTTGTGTATGCTTTATTATCACTGGTGCCGAACCATAATGCCCAGTGGGTATAATCGGTTGTAATTTCTTTATTGTATAGTGTAGGATTCTTCTACGTTTCTATGCCTTAGTCTCTTTATTGTATAGTGTATGTTTTTAGAGATGATAGTATAGAGTAGAATAATTCTTTGAATATGCTATGTCATTCAAACGGGGGCCAACTCGCCCAAACATTGCAGTGACCATGGCCATCCACAGGCCGCACGATCCATGGGCCATCTATGTGATGGACGATCCATGGCCTTCTATGGGCTGTCGAATTCGTGGGTCTTCTATGGGCCGTCGGATCCATGGGCCTTCTATGGGCCATCGGATCAATGGGCCTTCTATGGGCCGTTGGGTCAATGGGCCTTCTATGTCCCATAGGATCCATGGGCCTTCTACGGGCCGTCTCATCTATGGTCCTTGTACGGGTCGTATAAGGGGCCGTAAACAGGCTAGAGTTGAAATCGTCCATTCATGGGCTGACCATAACGGGCCGTCGTTAATCGGCCGTATTTGATTACACTATGAAAATGACCCAACGTATTAAAGGGCCTCAAACGGGCCGACTGTAACCATGGGCTGAATTTGGCCCACAAGCAGAAAATGACAGTAATGGGCCGAAAGTAAACGAATGCTGGAAATGAGCCCAAGAATAAATGGGCCCTGAGAAGGCCAAAAGATAACATGGGCTGGAAACGGCCCAACGAAATAATTGGCCCTTAATGGGTATAAAGTGATACACTGTTCATTACGGGCCAGTTTTACCACGGGCCGTTAATGGGCCGAGGGTTACTAAGGGCCTCATATGGGCTGAAAGACATCATGGACCATACATGGGACGGAAGTTAAAACGGGCCGGCAGGAATTATATTGGACGACCCAGATGACGCTACTGGGCCTAATTCGGATAGGCCGTAAACGGGCCCTGGGTTAGCGGGCTGTAAATGGGCTATATGCGAACATGCCGTTAACAGGCTTGCCATGGGCCAGCCTGCCACCTTTTGACCAAGTTAAACGGGCCGGCCTTTTCATAGGAATGGGACTCTGTTGGGCCGTGCCACGTGTCGACGTATCATAGGCGCTTTGGGTCTAATGAGTGGATGACATCTGTCCCTACGGTGAGCCAACACGTGTTCCCTCTAGCCAATGATGATTTTACACACGGAAAATCCCCATTGGTCGGGGCTGTTGACGGGTTATCGGATCCAAAACCGGACCCGATAGCTTAAAGGCGTTCCTTATGGTGGATGCCACGTGTCGGTCACCCTTGACGAAAGCACTTCTGTGACGCACGATTTATCGTCATGGAAGTGGACACTTCCGTGATGATAATTTTGGTAATGTCATGGAACACTTCTACGGCAGCACAGGTATGACTATCTTGATTTTGTCATAAAATTGTCATGGATGTATAGGCATCACAGAAAACGTGACCTACTATGACAAACACGTATCATGACGGAAGTGTACTTTTTTGTACTGTCAACTGCCACCTTTTCGGCCTTCATCTTCGCCCACTGCATCTTAACACTGGCGAAGGCCATTTGAGCTCCTACTATGCAGGACCACCCCTTGACTGTGTCGATTCGGGGCAGCGCATCAACAAGATGCGGCACAAGGCTGAAGTAGCTGTCCGAAATGGCTTCCATTGGCCACAACCGGACTATTACTTCCTTCATGGCCACACTGGACTTCTTGTGCAGCTCCGCCCATTGTGCCATCTAGTCATTTAGCAGTGCGGGATGCACCTGCCCCGCAAACTGCGACCAGAAAAGCTTATCCATTGTGTACCCCTCTTGGGCCCGGAAAAATTGGGCGGAGTCCGCAGCACTCTTCGTCAGATCTGCATATGCGTCTAGAGAACTCCATAGTCGATTAAGCAAGGCATACCCCGATCCCCAAATTTATCCTGTAACAGAAAGGTCTTACCAGCCGATATCTGTCCAGCTTGACGGATTTCCTCGCGCACTACGTGGGACTCGGACCGCGCCTCCTTGGCATCTTGAAGGGCCTTGGTGAGTTTGGTTCCCTTCGCCTTATTTTCCTCTTCTAAGGACTCGCACTTGCGGGCGGTGTCCTTGAGCTTCTGCTCCACCTCGATCACTTGTTCCTCGAAACAGCGCCGAGCGGCCTGTTCGGCCATTAAGTCTGTAGCCACTTTATCAGTGGCCACCTTGCTTACCCTAGCTTGCTCCTTGGCTTGGGTAAGCTCGCCCCTGAGGGTTTCAACCGCGGCAACACCATCTGCACAAACACACACATAGCAGCTCTGGAAATCCCACAGAATACAGACATAAACAGACATAAAATAAGAGTATTTCATACCTTGCGCCCGGTCGAGGAGCTTGTTAACAAGGACTAGATCCTCATCAGCTCGCTCTAGTTTCCGTTTGAGTTCAGAAATTTCCGCTGACTGGGCAATCGCCGCTAACAGGGAGGCCTGTTTTAATCTAAATAAAATAGCATGTTACCACCTGACAACTGACTATTGATCCTCTGCTCGCTTTTCTTTCAAAGAACCGAACAGAGTCTCAGGGGCTACTGTCTATATACAGGCATATTTCTCGTAAAAATGATCAAAAATATTACATTTTGTACCTCGAAGCCTGCTAGCTGACTGGAGAAGGCTTCGTTCAGCTCGCTCTTGGCGGACGGAATCTTCTCAGCCACCATACCCATCAGGATGCAGTGCTCATCCAGGATGGATGCACTTTGTAGTATGTCTGCCATGGTATTCGGCGCCTCCAGATTAATAGAGGACGTCACTCCCCCTTCCCCTACAGGGGGTCTCTCACTAGACTCCGGAGCCGTATGGGTCTCCGGTGTAGTATGTGGATGTGGGACGGATTAACCGGGGCCCCTGTCGCTGGTCTCCGTGGGGGCCGTACCCCCAGTCCTTCAACAGCCTAGGTGTTGCCCTCCGGCGCCGATAAGTTGCCCCCATGCATATCTTCGAGGCCCGGGGAGATCCTATGCGATGACACCTCGATGTCATCCGCCCTAGGAGGCATGGAAGCTAGGGGAGGCGATTCGCTCTCCATAATCTCCGGCGGCAGATCCCCCGAGGATGAGGATTGCTGGGGGAGACTGCGGGCCTGATAATCCCCATGTGCAGGGAATCATTGTAGCAATTCCCAAACGTGGAAGTGATAAGTACGGAGTGTCGGACCCACAAGGAGCTAAAGGTAAGATCAATATGCTCTCAAGCCCTATCTGCCACTGATACGACTCTACGTACACCGAACGTTTGCTTCCAACTAGAAACAAGAAATAAACTATGTTGTGGGTACGAAGAGGATAACTTTGCATGATATCAGAGAGCTAAAATATAAATGTAGATGTCGTTATCATAAAGTTAGAATATATTACTAAATATTATAAATAGCGAGTGTGGAATTATGATGGGTCAGTGTACGGAATTGTCTTAGGGAATTGCTAACAAGACCGATAGTCGTCATTGCAATTTCATTTGAGGCAGAGGCATAAGCTAACATACTTTCTCTTCTTGGATCATATGCACTTATGATTGGAACTCTAGCAAGCATCCGCAACTCCTAAATATCATTGAGGTAAAACCCAACCATAGCATTAAAGCATCAAGTCCCCTTTATCCCATACTCAACAACCCCCTTAATCGGGTTTATGCTTCCGTCACGCAAGCCACCCACTATAAGAGAATCATGAACGTATTGCAACACCCTACAGCGGGAATCCATCACGCTTACACGACACGGAGGGAATAATAGGACATCACCAAAATAAAACATACAACTCATACCAATCTAGATCATCAATTAACCCATAGACAAAGGAAATCTACTCAAAACATCATAAGATGGCAACACATCATTGGATCATAATACGTGGCATAAAGCACCATGTTCAAGTAGGGATTATAGAAGGGTGCGGGAGAGTGGAGCACGTAAAAGAGATGAGGATGGTGATGATGATGGCGATGTTGATGAAGACGATCACCGTGATGATGATTCCCCTCCCGATGGCACTCCGGCGCCACCAAGAGAGAGGAGGAGAGGTTCTCCCCCTTGTGCTTCCTCCTCCATGGCCTCCCTCCTGGATGGGGAGAGGTTCTCCCTCTGGTCCTTGGCCTTCATGGTGATGATGGCCCCTCCGGGATCCTCCTCCATAGCCTCCGGTGATGATGGCGTCGTCCGGTAGGGTGCCAGAGAGGGCCTAGATTGATTTCTCGTGGCTAGAGAGGCTTGCGGTGGCGGAACTTCCAATCTAGGTTATTTTCTTGAGGTTTGGGCATTTATAGGAGAGGTTGGCGTCGAGAACAAGTCAGGGGCCCCCACGGGAAGTCCACGAGGCACAGGGGCGCACCCCCACTCTCGTTTGGCCCACGGGACTCCCCTCCGGTTGATTTTTGTTCCAGTATTTTTTATATTTTCCAAAAAAATTCTCCATTGATTTTCATTGTATTCCGAGAACTTTTCTTTCTGCACAAAACAACACCATGATAGTTCTGCTAAAAACAGCGTCAGTCCGGGTTAGTTCTATTCAAATCATACCAAAATCATATAAAACTATTGTACACATGGCATGAATACTTCATAAATTATAGATACGTTGTGGACGTATCAGCATCCCCAAGCTTAATTCATGCTCGTCCTCGAGTAGGTAAATGATAAAAGAAATAATTTATGAAGTTTGAATGCTAACAAGTGCATAAATTTCATCAATGATAGTTCCAATCACTTTTTTAGCGTCATTATATATCATAACAGTAGCTCAAGTCATAAAACTTCTCATGATCAAGTAACAAGCTATTCACATGTTAAAGTGTAGATCATAAACTTTCTTCAGAACTAACAAACCGTGCTCTTAGTCATCAAACAATTGCAATTCATCCTATTTTCGGGAAAAGTCTATGTAAGAGCTTTGATTCAGCAAACTCCACATACTCAACTATCATTTAATCTTTCACAATTGCTAACACTCATGTGATATTTATGGATTCAAAGTTTTAATCGGACACATAGAAAGAAGGGGCTTATAGTTTCGCCTCCCAACCTTTTACCTCAAGGGTAATGTCAACAATAATAATTTATGAGAATCTACATCCAAGTGGATATATATCCGGATCGATTCAGCACATAGTGCATGCCAAAGGAAAAAGTGTAAAAAGGAAAGGTGATGACTATCATGACTCTTGTATAAGGGTAGAAGATAAAAGTAAAAGATAGGCCCTTCGTAGAGGGAAGCAAAGGTTGTCATGCACTTTTATGGTTGGATGCACAAAATCTTAATGCAAAAGAACGTCACTTTACATTGCCACTTGTGATATGGACCTTTACTATGCAGTCCGTCGCTTTTATTTCTTCCACATCAAAAGATCGTATAGAGCTTATTTTCTCCACATTAATAGATGATACATATTTAGAGAGCAATTTTTATTGCTTGCAACAATGACAACTTACTTGAAGGATCTTACTCAATCCATAGGTAGATATGGTGGACTCTCATGGCAAAACTGGGTTTAAGGATATTCAGAAGCACAAGTAGTATCTCTACTTGGTGCAAAGAATTTGGCTAGCATGAGGGGGAAAGGCAAGCTCAACATGTTGGATGATCCAAGACAATATAACGTTTCGAATATAGGAAAACATAACCCATTAAGTTGTCTTCCTTGTCAAACATCAACATTTTAGCATGTCACATTTTAATGAGTGCTCACAATTACAAAAGATTCCAAGATAGTATATTTATATGTGAAATCTATCTTCCTTCAATATTCTTTCATGAATTGTTCATGTGACCAATTCTGCATTTGCTAACTTCCAATAAGTTTACTACCAGTACTTATTATGTGTGAAGTCATTACTCCCCATGTTGTAAGAATATGAAATGCATATAATTTCATACTTATGATATTCAATTCATTCAACCGTTTACTCATAGGATATATGTGAAGCACGTGAGTAAATGACAAACTACTCCAAAAAGATATAAGTGAAGAACACTGAGTAGTCAAATAATTAGCTAGCCATGGGAGAATTCTTTTTCATTAAAGATTTCAGATCCAATGATTTTATTGAAACAGCAAGTAAAATTTAAAATATTCCCCAAGCAAGACACATATCATGTGACGAATAAAAATATAGCTTCGAGTAAGGTATACCGATAATTTTGAAGACGAAAGAGGGGGTGCCTTCCGGGGCATCCCCAAGCTTAGGCGCTTGAGTCTTCCTTGAATATTACCTTGGGGTGCCTTGGGAATACCCAAGATTAGGGTCTTTCCACTCCTTATTCTCCTCATATCGATATCTCACCCAAAGCTTGAAAATGTCAATCACACAAAACTTAATGGAACTTCGTGAGATAGGTTAGTATGATAAAGAGTAAACCATTCACATTAGTATTGTAAAATACAAGGTTAATAATTGTTCTCACACAATTCCTACTGTATCATATCATTTCTACATTTTATATTGAGAAATATAAGCCATAGAAACTAGAAAACAAGCAAATGATGCAATGAAAACATAATCTGTCAGAAACAGAATAGTCTGTAATGATGTGAACACCAACCATACTTCTGCTACTCCAAAAATTATTAAATAAATTGGTGTACTTGACGAATTTGTCTATTAATCTTTTGAAAAAAGAATCAACTCAATCCCACTCTTCTGTAAAATATGACAGCTAATCTCGTGAGCGCAAAGTTTCTGTTTTTTATAGCAAGATCACATTAACTTTCACCCAAGTCTTCCCAAAGGTCTTACTTGGCACTTTATTGAAACAAAATCTATAATACACGATTACTACAGTAGCTTAATCATGAGAACACACAAAAAGTAAGGGTAAATATTGGGTTGCCTCCCAACAAGCGCTTTTCTTTAATGCCTTTTAGCTAGGCATGATGATTTCAATGATGCTCACATAAAAGATAAGAATTGAAACATAGAGAGAGCATCATGAAAAATATGACTAGAAATTTTAAACCTAACCCACTTCCTATGCCTAGGGATTTTGTGAGCACACAATTTATGGGAACAAGCATCAACTAGCATAGGAAGGAAAAACAAGTATAACTTCAAAACTTTAAGCATATAGTGAGGAAACTTGATATCATTGCAACTCCTACAAACATGTATTCCTCCCTCATAATAATTTTCAGTAGCATCATGAATGAGGTCAACAATATAACCATCACATAAAGCATTCTTTTCATGATCTACGAGCATAGAAATTTTACTACTCTCCACATAAGCGAAATTCTCCTCATTCGGAATAGTGGGAGCAAACTTCTTCTAAATCCACTTTAGATGATAGTATTATTCATACTCCAAAAGATATAAGTTAAGTTCATGGAGAATTCTATAATTAATATAGACTAACCAATATCCAAGCTCAAAATATATAAGTGAAGCAAACGAAGCATTCTATAAAACCATACTCAAAAGGTTTAAGTGAAGCACAAAGAGCAATTCTATAAGATCATACTTGAAAGATATAAGTGAAGCACATGAAGTATTCTATAAATAAATAAATGTCTATCTCATACTAACATGGTTCTTAAAGGAAAAAACAAAAACACAGAGGACACAAATTATGTGAACAAAACAAAAACCGAGGTATATCAATAATTGCTGAAGAAGAAAGATGGGATGCCAACCGGGGCATCCCCAAGCTTAGATGCTTGAGTATCCTTGAAATATTTACTTGGGGTTACTTGGGCATCCCCAAGATTGAGCTCTTGCCTCTCTTTATTCTTCGAACACTTCATCCACACAAAACTTTATCAAAAACTTTGTGAGATCCATTAGTGTAATAAAACAAATCACTACCTTTAGTTACTGTTGAAAACTTATTCCAATTTCATATTAGAACTATATATACTGTATTATAACTTCACCATGTTTCATACCCCCCGATACTACCCATAGATTCATCAAAATAAGCAAACGACTCATAGAAAACATAATCTGTCAAAAACAGGACAATCTGTAGTATTCTGGATGTTTAGTAAACTTCTGTAACTCCGACAAATTCTTAAAAAATATGATAATTTAAACGATTTGTACATAATTAATGTGAAAAAAGTTTCAGACCCATTTGACTTCCAGTAAAAAATATAAAATCATGCGCTACAGCCAAAGTTTCTGTTTTTGTAATGTACATAGTAAACAAGCAATCTAATCATCCTAAAACCAAGGCTTGGCACATTATTTTTATAATACAATGGATATATACAAGGGGATAATTATTTTCAGAGAAACTTCCATGAATTTTTTTACATTGTTTACATGAGCATGAACACAAGTGTTCAAGGTCGACCCTCATTTCTCCAATGCATAACCTTCCAATCACTTCTCTTATTGAAAAAAAATTTAGGTGTGAAAGGCAAGTAATTTTTTTGTATTTTCATTATTTAAAAAAAAATTATGTTAACAAAATCTACTTAGTGAAGAAAGCAAACAAGCACACACGAGAATATCAACCCCATGCTGTTGCTCCCCGGGAACGGCGCCAGAAAAGAGCTTGATAATCCCCAAGTGCAGGGAATCTTCATAGAAATTCCAAAAGTGGAAGTGATAAGTATGGAGTGTCGAACCCACAAGGAGCTAAAGGTAAGATCAATATTCTCTCAAGCCCTATCTACGACTGATACGACTCTACGTACGTCGAATGTTTGCTTCCAACTAGAAATGAGAAATAAAACTACGTTGTGGGTATGAAGAGGATAACTTTGCATGATATCGGAGAGCTAAACTATAAAAGTAGGTGTTGTTATCATAAAGTTAGAATATATTACTAAATATTATAAACAGTGAGTGTGGAATAATGATGGGTCGGTGTGCGGAATTGTCTTAGGCAATTGTTAACAAGACCAATAGTCGTCATTGCAATTTCATATGAGGGAGAGGCATAAGCTAACATAATTTCTCTTCTTGGATCAGATGCACTTATTATTGGAACTCTAGTAAGCATCCGCAACTACTAAAGATCATTAAGGTAAAACCCAACCATAACATTAAAGCATCAAGTCCCCTTTATCCCATACACAACAACCCCCTTACTCGGGTTTATGCTTCTATCACTCAAGCAACACACTGTAAGCGAATCATGAACGTATTGCAACACCCTATAGCGGGAAACCCTCACGCTTGCGCGACATGGAGGGCACAATAGGACAACACCAAAATATAACATACAACTCATACCAATCTAGATCATCAATGAACCCATAGACAAACGAAATCTACTCAAAACATCATAAGATGGCAACACATCATTCGATCATAATATGTGGCATAAAGCACCATGTTCAAGTAGGGATTACAGTGGGGTGCAGGAGAGTGGACCGCGTAAAAGAGATGAGTATGGTGATGATGATGGTGATGTTGATGAGGACGATCACCACGGTGATGATTCCCCTCCCGATGGCACTCCAGCGCCACCGAGAGAGACGAGGAGAGGTTCTCCCCCATGTGCTTCCTCCTCCATGGCCTCCCCCCTAGATGGGGAGAGGTTCTCCCTCTGGTCATTGGCCTTCATGGTGATGATGGCTCCTCCGGCATCCTCCTCCATAGCCTCCCGTGATGATGGCCCCCTCCGGCAGGGTGCCAGAGAGGGCCTAGATTGATTTCTTGTGGCTATAGAGGCTTGCAGCGGCGAAACTTCCGATCTAGGTTATTTTATGGAGGTTTGGGCATTTATAGGAGAGGTTGGCGTCGAGAACAAGTCAGGGGGTCCCACGGGAAGTCCAGGGCCCACGGGACTCCCCTCCGGTTGATTTTTGTTCCAGTATTTTTTATATTCTCCATAAAAACTCCCCATTGATTTTCATCGTATTCCGAGAACTTTTACTTCTGCACAGAAACAACACCATGGTAGTTCTGCTGAAAACAACATCAGTCCAGGTTAGTTCTAATCAAACCATACCAAAATCATATAAAACTATTGTAAACATGGAATGAATACTTCACAAATTATAGATACGTTGGAGTTATCATAACAGTCCATAGAGATTGGATGTATGTGATGAAAAAAATTCGGACTACTTACGAGTCGGCTTGGGGCTTGGTCCGGCGATGGTGTTTCGGGATGGCCTCGGTGTCTGATTCCTAGTCATCGGAGAGGATAATCTTGTCCCTCTTGGACGCTTCGGCCTCCAAGTCTTCGGAGGCCGCCCTCTTCTTGCTCTTGCGGGGAGGATCTTCTTCTTCTTCCTCCTCCTCCTCGTCATCGTCGCCCTTGTGAGAGGACTGGGCATCAGCTTCTCCGGACACTACTTCTTGTCCTTCTTTACCGGCGCCTGGTATGGCTTCGGGACCAGCATCCTCATTAGTAGAGAATTGGCTGAGTTTTTGGGGAGCGGAGCCGGACACCGGATCTGCACCGCCTTTTTGGTCCAGACATGTTTGGAGATGGACTATTCAATATGTCTCCTTAGGATGGACACACCAATTGGTGTTCGGAGGTTTTAGAATTTACCTCGGAGGCTGGATGATTGCAGTCGAGGCCGGTGTTGTCCGATGACTTTGGCCACGACTTCTGCTTCTTGAAATGCAGCTTCCAGACCCCCTTATGTGTTGTGCCATAGAACCGTTGTAGGGTCCACGGCCCTTCCGGATTGAACTCCCACATCCTGCCTTGGATCACATTAGCGAGGGTAATGTCCTTCGCTATCATGCCTTGGACGCGCTTCTGCAGCAGCAACACCTCATTGACTGACCACCCCTCAGGACCATTGTCGGTCCAGGATGTGAGCCTTAACGGGGGTCTGGATCTGAAGGTAGGAGCAGCTACCCACTTAGAGCTATGGGGTTCTGTGATATAGAACCATTCCTGTTGCCATATCCTGACGGTGTCCACAAAGACTCCCTTTGGCCAGCTGACTTTGGGGAGCTTGCTCACCATGGCGCCACCGCAGTCTGCGTGTTGCCCATCGACCACCTTCGGGTCCACGTTGAAAATCTTGAGCCATAAGCCGAAGTGTGGAGGGACGCGGAGGAAGGCCTCACACACGACGATGAACACCAAGATGTGGAGGAACGAATTTGGGGCCAGATTGTGAAAATCTAGCCCGTAGTAGAACATGAGACCCCTCACAAAGGGGTGGAGGGAGAATCTGAGTCCACGAAGGAAGTGGGGGATGAACACCACCCTCTCGCCGGACTCCGGAGTTGGGATGACCTGCGCCGGATCAAGAAGCCCATACTTGATTTCCGCAGTTAGATACTGCACCTCCCGCAGCTCCTCGATATTCTCCTCCATGACGGAGCTTCCATACACTTGCCCTGAGAGCCGTCCATGGTCGAAGGAGTTGCGGAGGGGGTAAAAGCTTGGAGCTTGGGTGGTGGAGCTCAAGGATGGGGAGGCAGAGAGAGAATGAGGCGTGGGACGGAAGAGTTGGATTCTATCCACTTATATGGACTGTGAATATCAAGCGTCCCCCTCCCTTGAGCCTTAAAACTCGCTTGTTCCCAACGGGTGGTGCGAACGACATGGTTAGATTAGCAAAACTCATATTGATGAGAATCCCGCAATAGGGGGACACGATCTCTGCTTTGACAAGATGTGTCAATAGGGGTTGCGTGTTGAAATGCGAGGCGGGAGGCCCAAAAATGGTTCGAAATGATAGCAGAGCTAAGCGTGACATTTCGCTAGAAAAAGCTGTCGATGGATATATCTTATTTTAAGTATTATGCTTTCATGGTTGGAGGGTTAACCTGTTGAACGGATCCGAACATAGTTCTTGTTGATCAACTACTTTAAAGTATTCAGAAGAGGAACCCGCCTTGCAATGCTGAAGACAATCTGTGCGCCGGATACATCGTCATTGAAACCTGGTTCAGGGGCTACTGAGGGAGTCCTAGATTAGGGGGTCCTCGGGCGTCCGGGCAATGTAACATGGGCCGGAATAATGGGCTGCGAAGATACAAGATAGAAGACTTTCCCCCATGTCCGGATGGGACTTTCCGTTGCATGGATGGCAAGCTTAGCGTTCAGACATGAAGATTCCTTTCTCTGTAAACCGACTCTGTACAATCCTAGCCCCCTCCGGTGTCTATATAAACCAGAGGGTTTAGTACGTAGAGGCAATCATAATGATACAGGCTACACACCTAGGGTTTAGCCATTACGATCTCGAGGTAGATCAACTCTTGCAACCCCTATACTCATCAAAGTCAATCAAGGAGGATGTAGGGTATTACCTCCATCAAGAGGGCCCGAACCTGGGTAAAACATCGTGCCCCTTGCCTCCTATTACCCTCGATCCTTAGACACACAATTCGAAACCCCCTACCCAAGATTTGTCAGTTTTGACACCGACAGTCCCATCAAGGATAGACCCGCATATTGAAGACGCTTTTGTAAGGTGGATATCATTACATCGTACCATTACATAATAGTTGGGGATACATACGAAGGCATACAAATGCCACATGAATACATCAAAAGTCATACATGAGAACAACATCCGACTACAGATGAAACACAAACAGAAACTCAAACGAGATCCACCCTACTAGCCCAGGCTGCCGACCCGGAACCTGACCCCTGATGAAGAAGAAGCAGAAGAAGAACTCCAAACAAGCAAACATCGCTCTCACGTTATGATCATCGCATAACCTGTACCTGGATCTGTTGTTGTAGTAATCTGTGAGCCACGAGGACTTAGCAATCCCATTACCATGGGAATCAAAACTAGCAAATCTTAGTGGGTATGGAAAGGATAAGTTGTGAGGTTGAATTAGCACTGAGCATTGTATGGTGACTACTTTACGAGTACAAGAGTAAGATGAGCAACTACGCAAATGGTCACAAACTAGTAATTATTAAGAAGTGATCCTGAACTACTTACGTTCAAACATAACCCCACCATGTCCTCTTCCCGAACTCACTCGAAAAGAGACGGTCATGGTTAGGCACGCGGTTGGTGTATTTTAATTCGGATCTGGTGTCAAGTTCTCTACAACTGGATATTGAAAATTCCCATCTGCCACGTAACTGCGGGCATGACTCTCGAAAGTTTGAACCTTGCAGGGGTGTCCCAACTTAGTAGAGACAATTCTCCATCTCGGAATACCCGATCAATCTCAGGAGCCCGGTGCACAAGACATTTTGGCAATGGTAAAACAAGTCCAGTAAGACCTCCCGACGTGCCGACACCCTAATAATAGCCGCGCATATCTCATCTTAGGCCACGATCGGATGGGTCAAGCTACGAGTAAAACCATCCCTCGAGTTTCCCCGAGGTGGCCCCGCAGGCTGCCCATTTGAGACCAACACTATCAGCACTGGCCCCCTATATTATGTTAAATTACTCCTCAGGTAGCGCTAACTCCCGATGCGTCAAATTTAATATCATGTTTTTTATGATGGGAAAATGGTAATACCAATGCTGGGCCTTGCTGGAAGAGTTTTATACAAAGCGAACTGTCAAGGGGGGGCCCATAAACCCCCATCGTGTTAGGGACGCAAAATCAAGGAACATAACACCAGTATGACAGAAACTAAGGCGACAAGAGTGGAATAAAACACCAGGAAAATGGCCGAGCCTTCCACCCTTTACCAAGTATATTTGTGCATTAATGAAATAAGAGATATTGTGATATCCCATGATATCCATGTCCCAACATGGAATAACCTGCTACTGCACCTGCAACTAGCAACGCTATAAGAGGGGCTGAGTGAAGTGGTAACATAGCCAACCAACAATTTGCTCGGATGGTGGAAAAGGTTAGAGACTATTTCATGGCATATTGGGTGGATTGATAAACAACTGGTGGGTAGCGTGACATAGCGATAACATCGAGACAACTAGCATAACAAAGATAGTAGTGAGATCCAAGGTGACGGTCATCTTGCCTGAAATCCCGCTAGGAAGAAGATCGAGTCCATGAAGTAGATGAACCAATGTAGTAAAATAGATCCTCACAATCGCAACGCAATCGGAACTATCGAGAAGAAGCACAATCGGAAAGAAGCAAACAACATGGTAAACCAACATGCATAATCATGACATGATGCACAACCAAGTATGATGCATGTCCTATTTAAATATGCATAGCATGGCAAAGTGCAACAAACAATACTACAAATTAGGTGGAGCTCAATATGCAATGAGTTGCATAATGACGAAACACCACATTCGAATATTTAGTTTGCTCTCATTATGAACCAAACAAGTTTAAATTTTCTTAACATGGAAAGAGGTGAAGCATAACAAAGCTACACTATCTAAGCAATTTAAATGGGGCTGAAAACAACAAACAACAAATCCGGAAAATCCCCATGTGCATATTTTGGATATGGTACTGCTCTTCCCTAAACCATATTTTAGAGTTGTTAACCATGCAAAATACGTGCATCATGTTCAACTATGCATTTTTCTACCCCATTTACATATAAATTTTATTAAATTCAGAGGTACGGTCATTAAGTTATGAAATAAACCATTTAGCATACCAACTATGCAAATTAATTTAAACAACATGTTTCAACATTTTAAACATGGATGAAAGCTGAATATTGTGAAACTATACAAAATTCTAAGCATTTTACATATATAGTTTCTTTAATTTGGATGCATTCATATCTAGTTATTAACAATTTAAAATAGGGGCATTTCTGAAATTATGCAATGCAGTGAAAGAAGAGAAAATCTCTGAGATGGAAAAAATGCGGGCTGGATTGCAGCGGCCTAGAAGAGAATGAGGCCTAAGTGGGTGTGTGTGCATAGAAAAGGAAAACAGGGTAGAAGAAATAGGGGCACCTGGGATTCAAACGCAGGACCTCCCTGCAGCGAGCACGTGTGGAGAACCAGCTGGGCTGCTACTGTGATCTGGCTAGAGAATGAGCACGAGCCTATTTGGATGAACCCCGAGGCCAGGCCCTGACCTTACATGAATGCAGAGGAACCTTGCCGGCAGTGAACTAGCTCATGATGGCGACTACAGAGGCTGTAGAGCTGTAACGCCCCGGATATAACTTTCCCTATTTGTACTCCAACTCTTGCCGTTTCCGGTGTTAAGTTATATTTATTTCCTTAGGTTCGGGTCTTTGTCTCCGTGTGTTGTTGTCTTTGTCATGCATCTCATATCATGTCATCATGTGCATTGCATTTGCATATGTGTTCGTCTCATGCATTCGAGCATTTTCCCCGTTGTCCGTTTTACATTCCGGCACTTCGTTCTCCTCCGGTGGTCATTTGTAGCTTTCTTTTGTGTGTGGGGTTTAAACATTTTCGGATTGGACCGAGACTTGTCATGCGGCCTTGGTTTATTACCGGTAGACCGCCTGTCAAGTTTCGTATCATTTGGACTTCGTTTGATACTCCATCGGTTAACCGAGGGACCGAAAAGGCCTCGTGTGTGTTGCAGCCCAACACCCCTCCAATTTGGCCCAAAACCCACCAAACTATGCTCCATGTCCTAGAGCGTTCGATCACGATCGCGTGGCCGAAAACCGCACCTCATTTGGACTCTCCTAGCTCCTTCTATGCCTATTTAAAGACCCCTTGGTTTTCGGATCTCCCCTCTCCCCGAAACCCTAAAAATTCATCTCTCCGCCGCCGGACATGTCGGCCTCCTAGCGGACGTAATCACCGCCGCCTTCCACCGCCCGCCACGTGGCGCATCCCGCCGCCCGCCGCCGCGCGGCCCGGGGAGCCCGAGGCCGGCCCGCCCGCGACCCCGCACGGGCCAGAGAAGCTGCCGTCGCCGCCTCCTTCTTCCTCCTCCGCCCTCGCCGCCCATCGCCGGCGCGCGCGCCGCCGTCCGCCGCCCGGCCCGGCCGCCGACCGAGCTACCTTGCCGGCGCGAGGAAGCCGGCGCCTGCCAGCACCGCCCCGGTCGCCCACCGCCGCCGCCGCCTCGTTCCCCGCGCTCCTCGCCGCCTCCTCGAGCTCCGGCCACCGCGGCCACGATCTCCGGTGAGTTCTTCACTCCGGCGTGAACAGTGTTTTCCGGCGAACCTCGACATCCGCGCCAGATCTGGATCTGGGATCCCGATGGTTGACTTTTTCCTCAGAAACCCTAATTTTCTTGCCTACTTTGACCTGCCGTAACTTTGCATCCGTAGCTCCGATTTGGGCATATAGCATATCAAAATGTTCGTCTCGATGAGTACACGATTTCATTCCATTGCATGATTTTCGTTTGAGTTCATCTTGATGCCCGAAATGCTGTTAGAAGAGGGCTTCGTGAGTTAATTATCAGATCTACTAGTTCATCTTAGACTTTTGTCATTTTTGCCATGATTGTTGTGTGCATGTTATGCCCGTGAGTTCTACATATGTTTTGTTAAGGGTTTTGTCATCTATCCAGAGGTGCAACCCATGTATTTTTAGGATGTGTGTGGTGACTTGTGCAAGCTTGCAAAGTGAGGCACCCAGTAAATCTGTTTTCAGGGACTTAGTAGTTTTCACCAAGTCTGGGATTGTTTAGTTCGTGATGCCATATGTTCTAGTTGTTTCCTAGTTATCCGTGCCTCTTTTGAGGATGATCAGTAAGGGAGTTTTGTTAACCTCGTAGTTCTCTATCCATCCATGTATTTGTTTGCATTTATGGAGCACCCTAGCTTGAGTCAATCGAGCTCTACTTTTGCTTCGTGGTGAATCTGGGCAGATCGTCAACTTGTTTGCGATTTTGCCGATGCTATTGTAGTTGATCCGTGCATGCTATGCCATTGTTCTTGCCATGTCTAGCTAGCATTTTGTGCCTTCTTAATGGATGTATGCTTGCCTTGCCATGACTTGCACCGTAGTGAGTGCATCGAGCTCGTTTACACGCCTTCGTGAGTTATATTTCAGCATGTCTCAGTTTTCACTAAGTCTGAAAACTGATTGTGTTTTAGCTATGTTCGTGTGCCCGTCAGTATATTTTGTGAACCCTTTTGGCCCCAGGTCACTTTGGATCTTTTGTTAAGCTTGTTGAGTAGCTCCATGCCATGTTCTTACTTGTCTTAATCAGGTCATATATCATGTTGTTTTGCTGCTCCGAAGAGGGCTTCGTGATCTGAAAGTTCAGACAAGTGTTAATTACACTAAATCTGAAATCAGTTTTGCATTTGCGTTTTTGCCATGCTTGTTTGAACCTATTAATGGATGAATTGGGCGTGGCTCAGTGCTAGACTTTTGTTAAGCATCTTGTGTGCAACCCTGCCATGCATTTTGTTGTCATGTTTGGGTGTTGTAGCATGTTCATCTCATTGCATTTAGATGCCTACTTGCTGTAAATCGCAGACCGGTGTCATTTTTGAAACGCTTGCCATTTCCAAACCGTAACTCCGATTCCGGCGTTCTTTATATAGTTTTCAAGCGATTTCATCTCATCTTTCCAGTGGCACCCTTGGAATTCCAAGTTGAGGCCAGGTTCATGCATTTCCTATCATATCTTGCATTTTGCATCCCGCATCGCATCCCGCATAGCATATCATCATTGCATCGTATCGCTTGATTCTTGCACGTGGTTGATTGTATCCTTGTTGCTTGTTTGTCTTGTTTGGGTAGAGCCGGAAGACGAGTTCTCCAACGAGGAGCCTGTTGAGTTTGCTTTTGAGGATCCAGTCAACTCTGACAACTGTGCAGGCAAGATGATCATACCCTCGAAATCACTACTATCTTTGCTATGCTAGTTTGCTCGCTCTTTTGCTATGCCATTGCTATGATGCCTACCACTTGCTTGCAAGCCTCCCAAATTGCCATGTCAAACCTCTAACCCACCATTGTCCTAGCAAACCATTGATTGGCTATGTTACCGCTTTGCTCAGCCCCTCTTATAGCGTTGCTAGTTGCAGGTGAAGATTGGAGGTCGTTCCTTGTTGGAACATCTTTTATTTACTTGTTGGGATATCATTATATTGCCTTGTTATCTTAATGCATCTATATACTTGGTAAAGGGTGGAAGGCTCGGCCTCTCGCCTAGTGTTTTGTTCCACTCTTACCGCCCTAGTTTCCGTCATATCGGTGTTATGTTCCCGGATTTTGCGTTCCTTACGCGGGTGGGTTATAATGGGAACCCCTTGATATTTCGCCTTGATTAAAGCTTTTCCAGCAATGCCCAACCTTGGTCTTACCATTTTCCACCTAGCCTCTTTTTCCCTCGGGTTTCCGGAGCCCGCGGGTCATCTTATTTTAACCCCCCCCCCCGGGCCAGTGCTCCTCTGAGTGTTGGTCCGACCGAGTAGACTGCGGGGCCACCTCGGGGCAACTTGAGGGTTGGTTTTACTCGTAGGACGTCTCATCTGAGTGTGCCCTGAGAAAGAGATATGTGCAGCTCCTATCGGGATTTGTCGGCACATTCGGGCGGTGTTGCTGGTTTTGTTTTAACCTGTCGAAGTGTCTTGAATTACCGAGATACCGAGTCTGATCGGAGCATCTTGGGATTAGGTCTATTCCTTCGTTGACCATGAGAGCTTGTCATGGGCTAAGTTGGGACTCCCCTGCAGGGATTGAACTTTCGAAAGTCGTGCCTGCGGTTATGGGCAGATGGGAATTTGTTAATGTCCGGTTGTAGACAACTTGAACCTTAATTAATTAAAATGAATCAACTGGGTGTGTTACTGTGATGGCCTCTTCTCGGCGGAGTCCGGGAAGTGGACACGGTGTTGGAGTAATGTTTGCGCAGGTTGTTCTATAGCTTCTCGCTCACGCTTTGCCTCCTCTTCTCGCTCTCTTTTGCGAATAAGTTAGCCACCATACTTGCTAGTCCCTTGCTGCAGCTCCACCCATATTTTACCTTGCCACACCTATAAGCTTAAATAGTCTTGATCGCGAGGGTGCGAGATTGCTGAGTCCCTGTGGCTCACAGATTACTATTACACCAGATGCAGGGCCTGATGATTCCGCTCCAGGAGACGCGTATGAGCTCAAGTGGGAGTTCGACGAAGACTCTCAACGATACTATGTTTCTTTTCCCGATGATCAGTAGTGGTGCCCAGTTGGGGGTGAACGGGACCGTTGTCGCATGTTGGGTTCTCTTTTATTTTGGCGCCGTAGTCGGGCCATGAGTGTTTGGATGATGTAATGTTATTTAAGTACTTGATTGACGTGGCGAGTGTAAGCTAACTATGTTATCTCCCTTTTTATTATGATATTACATGGGATGTTGTGAAGATTGCCTAACTTGCGACATACGCCTTCAATGCGATTATGTCTCTAAGTCGTGCCTCGACACGTGGGAGCTATATTCGCAGCGAGGGTGTTACAAGAGCACCAGCGGGTGTACGGAACAGGGACATTGGTGCGCTGCGATGATAGATCATGTAGAAGGCTCGAGTGCGCGGGAAGACTCTTGGACGAGCTCGAGGTAGCCTCGGTCATGGCGGCGGCAAGACGAAGCATGTCCACGGTGCAAACGAGTGAGGCCGTGTGTGTGTGCAGATGCGCAGGAGTAGGACGTGCATGGAACGCGCGGGCGTGCAGGGAGTAGCAGGCTAGGTGGGTAGCTGAGCTAGGTGTTCGAAACATCATAGAAAAACTGAAACAAGATGAACTGTTAGACTATGTATAGCTTCTGTATTTGTGTATGTATATTGTACCTATTGTAACACACCCATTATATATATATATATATATATATATGAGATAAGCCACCCCTAGAGGGTTGAGTTGGTTCCCCCAAATCATTGTCTTACATGGTAACAGACCTAATTACGATCCACGCTTCCGCAAAACCCTAACCCCGCCGCCCCCTCTATCGTGCCGCCGCTGCCGCCAGATCGCACCGCCGCCGCCATGTCGGGTGCTGCCGCCTCCAGCTCCTCCTCTGCCGGGTTTCTCCCGGCCTCGCTCGCCGCCCTCCTCTCGCTCCCGCTTGACTCGGCCACGATGCGGTCGCCGCAGCTCAGGACTAGGAGCGTTGGCTCGTTTTTCTCCAACAACTCTCCGGCTCCTTCATCGTCGGGGCTTGCGCTGACGGTTCATACGTCGAGCGCCTCTTCACCCGCCTCGTCGTCCGATGTCATCGCGCCTCTGGCTTTCGCGCCCGAGGCCACCTCATCGGCTGTCACGGCGGGGCTCATGCCATCCGCGCCTCAGGTAGGATTCACTCTGGCAGTGCTACCACCGCCCGCGGGTTCCTATCCCGTGGTCCTGCCCGTGCCGCCCGCCCCTGCCCCCATGGCGTACGCGCCTCCGGCAGGTGCCTCCACGGGATCGCTGCATCCACCGTTTCACTTCGGCAACCTCATCACCGTCAAGCTCTCGTCCGACAATTATATCTTTTGGCGTGCGCAGGTTCTTCTGCTCCTTGGGAGCCACTACTTGCTTGGCTACGTCGACGACACTTTTCCTTGCCCTTCTGCGCTTCAGAGTTCGCGTCTCGTCGTCACAGTGGCATGCTCGTCTTGGTCATCCTGCCACACCTATCGTTCATCATGTTTTGCGTCGTCATGAGCTTCCTAGTGTCTCTAGCAATAATGATGTAGTAGTGTGTGATGCTTGTCAGCAGGGGAAGAGTCATCAACTTCCTTTTTCGGAGTCTAGCCGTGAGGTGAAACATCCTTTAGAACTTGTTTTTTCGGATGTATGGGGCCCTGCCCAAACTTCTGTCAGTGGTCATAACTATTATCTTAGTTTTGTGGATGCTTACAGTCGTTTTACTTGGTTCTATCTTATTAAGCATAAATCTGATGCGTTTGATATTGTCGTTCAGTTTCAAAAACATGTTGAACGTCTTCTCAAGCCTAAAATTGTTCATGTTCAGTCGGACTGGGGTGGCGAGTATCGCAACCTCAACTCCTTCTTCCAGTCGCTTGGAATTGATCATCGTTTAGCATGTCCACATACTCATCAGCAGAATGGTTCCGTCGAACGTAAGCATCGTCATATTGTTGAGACTGGTCTCACTCTTTTGGCCCATGCATCGGTTCCTTTCCGGTTTTGGAGTGATGCTTTTACCACTGCCTATTTTCTTATCAACCGTTCTCCCACACGTGTTCTCAACATGAAGACTCCCCTTGAACTTCTCCTTAATGAACAACCCAATTATACTTTCTTTAAAGTCTTTGGGTGTGCTTGCTGGCCGCATCTTCGACCCTATAATAAACGCAAGCTGGAATTTAGGTCCAAAAAGTGTGTCTTTCTTGGCTATAGTTCCCTTCATAAAGGTTACAAATGTCTTCATGTTCCCACTAATCGTGTCTACATTTCTCGGGATGTGGTGTTTGATGAGCATGTCTTTCCGTTTGCCAATCTACCTGTGTCCACAGATGCTCCTCCGTCCATTCAATCATCCTCTCTTGCCTCTGACCAATTTGATGATGTTCCATACTCTCTTGTGTTATTGCCTAACCATGGTGCAGGAACCGGACGTGCGGCTCGTTTGGAGCTTTTAGAGGACTCCCCATCATCATCGCTGCCGCCCTCTGTTGTGCATGTCGATCACACCGTGACGTTGCATGGCCTTGATCCGTGTGCCCATGCATGCTCGGTGGATGCACCTGAGGCACCGGCCTCATCCTCTGATCGGCCTGGGACGCCTGCGTCTCCCGCGGCTCGGCCCGCTATGCTGGCCTCGCCCGCGTCTCCAGCAGATCAGCCCGCTACGCCGGCCTCGTCCGCGTCTCCTGCAGCTCGGCCCACTATGCCGGCTTCGCCTGTGGCTCGGTCCGCTCCTACCGGCCTCACCCGCGACTCTGTTGGATAGCCCACTGGCGGGTTCTGGCTCCACCGAGCTGGCTGTCACGATGGAGGATCTGGTTCCATCGTCTGGCTCTTCGTCGCCCAGCCCCTCGCCGGCTGCTTCTTCGACCTCGACGACTCCTGTGTTATGTCCACATACACATAGTCGCAGTGGTATTTTTCGACCAAAGGAACGTACGGATGGTACTGTTGCTTGGTTGGCAGCATGTCTGGCTACTGCTGTTGCGGATCCGTCTTCTGAGCCCCGCTCGTATCAGGTCGCGATGCGTGTTCCTCATTGGCGAGAGGCTATGGAGCAGGAGTATCATGCTCTTCTTCGTAACGAGACATGGACTCTTGTTCCTCCCCCACCATGGGTTAATGTTATTGACTGCAAGTGGGTGTTCAAAGTGAAGAAGCACTCGGATGGATCTATTGAGCGTTATAAAGCGCGCCTTGTTGCCAGAGGATTTCGGCAGCACTATGGTCTTGATTACGAGGACACCTTCAGTCCCGTTGTCAAGCCTACCACCATTCGGCTTCTTCTTTCTCTTGCTGTCACTCACGGTTGGTCTCTTCGTCAACTTGATGTGCAGAATGCCTTTCTTCATGGTTTCTTGGAGGAAGAGGTTTATATGCGACAGCCGCCTGGTTTCTCTGATCCTGATCGTCCTGATCACATCTGCCGTCTCACCAAAGCGCTCTATGGTCTGAAGCAAGCTCCTCATGCCTGGCATGCTTGTCTTGCCTCAGCTCTTCGTGCTCATCGGTTTGTGTCGTCCACTGCTGACTCTTCATTATTTCTTCTCTAGAAGCCAGAAGTCACTATGTATCTTTTGGTCTATGTGGATGATATTATTCTTGTCAGTTCCTCTCAGTATGCTGCTGATGCTCTTGTTCTCTCTCTTGGTGCTGCTTTTGCTATCAAAGATCTTGGGAAGCTTCACTACTTTCTTGGGGTTGAGGTTATCTCCCGTGCTGATGGTCTTATTATGACACAAAAGAAGTACTCATTGGATTTATTGCAGCGAGCTGGGATGCTTAAGTGCAAACCGACTACCACACCCATGTCATCTTCCGAGAAGCTTACTGCTGTTGATGGTGCGCTTCTGTCTTCTGTGGATGCCACAGAGTACAGGAGTATTGTTGGTGGGCTTTAGTACTTGACAATTACGCGGCCAGATATTTCTTATGCTGTCAACAGGGTTTGTTAGTATCTTCAGCCTCCCCGCGACACTCATTGGGCGGCTGTTAAGCGCATCCTGCGTTATGTCCAATTGACAGTGTCTTTTGGGATGCATATTCGGCCGTCTTCCTCTCGGGTTCTTTCGGCCTACTCTGATGCGGACTGGGCTGGCAGCCCGGATGACAGGCGATCCACAGGGGGCTATGCTGTGTTCTTTGGCTCTAACTTGATCGCCTGGAGTGCTCAGAAACAGGCTACTGTATCACGTAGTAGTACTGAAGCTGAGTATAAGGCTGTGGCTAATGCTACTGCAGAGATTATTTGGGTGCAATCTTTGCTTCAGGAGTTGGGTATGTCTCAACTGTAGCCTCCTATCCTTTGGTGTGACAACATCGGTGCTACATACCTTTCTGCTAATCCGGTATTTCATGCCTGAACGAAACACATTGAAGTGGACTATCACTTTGTATGGGAACGTGTGTCACAGACGCAACTTCAGATCAAGTTCATCTCTTCCAAAGATCAACTTGTAGACATCTTCACTAAGCCTTTGCCTTTACCATAGTTTGAGGCTTGTAGGCACAATCTTACCCTTCTCAGTTCTTTAGAAAGTGGCTAAGATTGATGGAGGGTGTTAGACTATGTATAGCTTATGTATTTGTGTACATATATTGTACCTATTGTAACACACCCATTATATATATATGAGATAAGCCACCCCTAGAGGGTTGAGCTGGTTCCCCCAAATCATTGTCTTACATGAAGCAAACAAGGGCTGGCATTGCTGGTCGGGGCATTCGGCCACGGCCACGGCGGGTGTGCAGTAGGGCGTGCGGGTGTGCGGGAGAGGCTGCCGAGCAGCGCTGGCGAGCGCGGGGCAAGCGGCTGCAGGTAGGTGCTCGAGCACGAGCAGGCTCGACTTGGGCGATGCTCGACGAGGCAGGGTGAGTAGAGTACAAACATGCAGCAAGACGAAGCGGACAGGGTGTGTGCGCAGGTGCGGATAGGCGTGTGTGTGCAGAAGCTACAAGGGGCGGCGTGGCACGAACAAAAGTATTGTGTAGGGAGGTGCACGAACTCGAGCCTGAGGCCATGCCCATGGCGGCCGAAACCGGAGACGCGCAGAGCGTTGGCTACGTGGACAAACGAGACTAGAGAGGGAGATGGGGAGGATCGAAGCTTCACTGTGGGGGTGTTGTTGTAGTCGTACGAGGTCGACGGAGATCAGACACGGCGGGATGATGTGCTGATCGAGGCGGTGCTCGGGTCCGTGAAGAATAGGAAGCAGGGGAAGAAGACATTGTAGAGGAAGAAGAACGCGACGCCCTTGGGTCCTTCTGGCTCCTGGCCTAGCTTGAAGTCGAAGAAGACGACGTCGTAGGAGAGTTGAATCAGAGAGAAGAAGACGATGAGGAGCCTCATGACTGACGGCGGAGTGCGCTCGGTGGTTCTTCGCTCCTCTGTTTCTTGAGGAAGAAGAAGAAATAGAGGGCGCGGGGCTGCTGGCTTTATAGGGGACGCGAGCACGACTGGCTTGCCACCGCGGCCATGTGCTTCTGGATTTTTTACTATCAGAGAAAGAGATCATGAGGAGGAAGAAAAGGTGAGGAGTGAGGGGAAGACATGCGGGCCCTATGGGGTACATCTAGTTAAAATTTCCAGGGGACACAGGAGAAAGGCCAGGCGCGGTCTGCGCTGCAGGTTGCTGCTGCTGTAGTTGTGCTACGCCAAAGTTGGATGGGCTGCACCGCTAAGCTCCTGCATTTTCTCTTCCTTAATACCTTCAGACAGGAAATAATTACATCAAAGAATAGAGAGTATCGAGAAGGTAGAAGCAAGGATAAGAATTAATATGAGCTCCTAGAGATTTGCACTATTTGAATAAATTGCTTTGGCCATTTTTAGAGGTAGAAAAATAAACCAAGTTTGAATTTAATTCAAACTTGAGTCATTTTTGAACCCAACCAAAAAAATCTTCAAATGAGCTGAAACTTGACATAAAGGTTAAATGAAACGTGTAGGAGTTATAGGGAAAGAATGAACATTATTTGAGGCAGGAAAAATGTCACTCGAGTAAATGGCTAAATTTTGGAAGAGAGGAAGAAGGAGATGGGGTTTGTTTGGAGATGCATTAACTTGAAGGGTGAAGATGCCAACAACAATGGAGATGAAGAGAAAGAGATTGCACCATGACATATGCAAATAAAATGCAGATTCAACAACAAGCAAGATGATCGTGATGCAATGCAAACAAAATGACAAGAAGCACAACAAAATCATGAAGCATATAACAAAGCAAGATGATCATGACACAACAAGGATGGCACAATGCAATATAACAAATGATGAACATGATGCAAGAAGCAAAATATGACAATGGCTTTCAGCATGATCATGGCATAGCCATATAGGAATGAAATACACAAATATAATTGTGATAACAAACCAAACAAATTAAACACACAACAACAACAAAAAAATGGAAGGCATCTATAGTGTCGGTCTTGGGGCGCTACAACTGGCCACCGACTTGTCGCTCTCCATGCACCCGGCTTCTATCTTTGCTTGCATGGCGCGACCGTAGGCATGGGAGTCTTGGCCACATAAATGGGAGAGCCGGCCGCAGACACGATAGGTGCGGTACAAGGCGGCATCGTGGACGGTAGCGATGATGCCCGTGCTCCCCGCTTGGCCGGCATGGAGCATCTCGCCGCTCCTTGTCGAGCTGACCTGGAGTGGCGAGTTTCCGAACCACGGGCCAGCATGGGGCGGCAACTAGCTCCGTCAAGCACCAGCATAACTCATATCTGGCGGGCTTAGCAGGCCACCCAGTCAGCCTGGATGTCGGATAACTACTCTTCATAAGCCATTGTAATAGTGGAGAAAATGGTGAAGGAGGATATAGGGGAGCGGCGGACGTGTGCGATTCTTGGCCAGCGTCTAGCCTTGTTTAAATAGGAGATTAAACAGACGATGAATGGGAGGAGCTCGGCCGGAATTACGTTTAATGCCGGCCCTATCATGAATGGACGTGTGTCCGGAGTGGGTTTCTCTCATTCCACATGGGTTTCATGGAGGCGTTTAAATGCGGCAAGGAGGCGTATTTAGCCGGGCATGCAACGAGTGGCGCCCTCGACTCTGACGTACAACACCGCGTCGTTCTTCCACTAATATATGGGCTCGTTGGGTACCTGGCCTGCATGTCAGTGACCCAACGCAGGCAGCGCACAACAGAGGAGCTTTTGGTTGGCCAGGGCAGTGAGAAGCGGGCATTTCATAAAACGTTGATCGTTCATTGAGTGTGACGTCATCTAACTTAGGTAGGTTGATAAGCCTACTATATAATGTAAGAGAATTTTAAAATTTTCATATATACGTTTGATAGCCCGTTCGATAATTTGTGATTCATTAAGACCGCTGCAAACATCAATATTCTGCTTATCATAAATAATATTGATTAATACCCGTAACAATCCATGTCCTTACAAAGGGTGCATGCACGTATAGGTTGAGCATGTGTCTTGCATCGTGTGCTGTGTGCATGCAGGCATGCGAGCGTTGCGTGCCTGCATGTGTACGTTCCAGTGTTGCATGCTTGTGTGCATGCGTGCGTGTGTTTGTGAGTGCATGTGTATGTGTTAGTGTTGCATGCCTGCATGCGTGCATGTGTTCGTGCGAGTGTTGCGTGCGTGCATGTGTACGTGTGAGTATTGCATGCATGCATACGGGCGTTGCGGGCATGTTTGTGCGCATGTGTGATGTGTTTGTATTCACAACAGTGGCTCTTGCGTGCGTGCATTTAAACGGTCGGCTCGGCATATCCTCACAAGGTGATACTTGTCTACTATGGTTGGGGGTGCGAGCTGCCAGTCAGAGGTCTCACGACTTCGAATCCCCACCGACCAGTAATTTGTTACCATTTCTGTCTTTCATATACCCGCTGACGGGTGGGCCCTATGGTAATGTGCGCTGGTGAAAGTGGACCATTTGACTGGTCAATGATCGTGTCATCAACAAATTACGGAGATGTACGATTTGCCAGTGACCGTATGATCACCATAAAATGTATTTTATTAACATAGTACAAACTCAAACTACCATTTCTTTCTTTCATATACGCGCTAATAGCTAGGCCCCATGGTTATGCACAATGATGATGCAACACTAGTTGCGCCATGTGGAACGTTTGACTGGTCAATTGATCGTGTCATCAACAAATTACGGAGTTGTATGGGTGAGCCAGTAACCATATAATCACGATTTTTTTAACATAGTATAAACGCAAGCGCTCATATATGTGTGCAAACACTCACCATTATAAGCGCACACACGCACACCCTACCCCTCTGAGAACCTTCGAGAGAGTGAGCCAGCATATGATCTTGAGATTTTATGAAGTCGCCATAGGTGCCTCGTAGTCGAGGGGAACGTCTCCTCCCACTGGACGCACATCGTCAGAAAATACTAAAATTAATCTAGGATAAAAGCGAGCACCAGGACTTTAACCCTGGTGGGCTGGGGAAACCTTAGCACCACAAAATGTATATGGTGACCGTGATGAGCTTATTTTGAAGTCCAGTGACCATATCGTGCTTTCGCTTCAAATACAATGACCATAAGTGTCGTCAACAAAATATGGATCACGCTTCAAATAAAATGTTCGTCAGTGTCATCAACAAAATACGGAGACGTATCGTGAGCTAGATATCGTATGATCACCAAGAGAATGTATACGGTGACTGTAATGAGCATATTCTGAGGTACAGTAACCGTATAGTGCTTTCGCTTGAAATAGAGTGGCCGTCACATGTGAATGTCTCAGGGGCATGCATACTTTTAGAGGGTCGAGAGATAGTTTGTGTGCGTACGTGAAAGTGCTGTAGAGAGAGGGGGTGTCCGGTGGAGACAAGGAGAGATATGCCCTTCGTCAACTGCAAGATTGTGTGTGCCGATTGTACTATTGTATATGCTTATTTTCTTAGTGGTCCATTGTGTGTGCGGTGTGGTGGGCACATCATTTCTAGTTGTGGTGGGTCAACGTGAGGACTCATGGGTTGGTTCCATCATGTGCCACATATGTTGGACCGAGACGCATTATATGAAGACCCATGTGGAGGACTCGGCATACAAGACGAAGCTACCAGAGTCGTGGAGGACTCTATCCCCACTGATGATAAGCCAACTATATATGATTTGTAACCCTAGGCCCCGAGTATGTTATATAAGCCCGGGGGCTAGTTCGTCGATAGTATATACACACAATGCTTGGTATTCACGTGTACTTTTTACACACCCCTATCACAAATATACAGTACCAGGAGTAGGCTTTTTCCTCAACCGCAAGGGACTGGACATGGGTAAAACTTCGCCTCGTATTACCATCCAGCCTTACAGTCAGGGATATCCTACCGAATGATCCGATGGAATCATATCTGCCAACTACTAAGAGAGAGGTGAGTGAGGGGGTGCAATGTGTGCGAGAGAGGCCTAAAGATAATGTGCGTGCAGGAGACACGTAGGCATATATATGGATGTGAGAGAAATAGTGTTTTCCAACTGAGATTAGTGAAAAGAGTGGTACATAGTAGTGAGTAAGAGAGAGGGAGATATATAGAGAAAATGTGTGTGAGACACCCTGGCAGAGATTGTGAGCATGTATGACAGAGAAATGCAGATGTATATAAAGTGTGTGCCGGCACGGATCCCGAGGACGGCCGGCCGTAGTTTCACCGGAGGAGGGCGTGGGGCGGCACCGGGGAGGTCGGAGGAGGCGGATCCAGTCGGATCCGGTCGCCGGAGCTCCTGCCGGCGACGAGGACAGCGCGGCGAGGAGGCGGACGCCGGCACGGGACGGACGGCGGCCTGTGGCAGACGGTGGCCGAGGCGGAGAGGCGGCGGCGGCGGCTCGTCGGCGTCCAGTGGCGCTGGCGCCGGCAAAAGGGGAGGCGGTGGCGCGAGGTAGGAGAAGGCGGCGGGGCGATGATGGGGGCGGCGCGCGCGGATGGGCCCGCGGGGGCCCTGCCTGGGCTCGGCGGGCCGGTGGCGGAGAGAGGCGGCCGGGCGTATAGGGAGGCGCCACGTGGCGGCGGCGGGGAGCAGCGGACACGTCCGGCCGGATGGAAATTTGTCCGCCGGCGCGTGGAGACGAAGGGGACTAGGGTTTGGAGAGGGGATCCGCGAATTTTTCGGGAAGGGACTATATATAGGCATAGGAGGAGCTAGGAGAGTCCAAATGAGGTGCGGTTTTCGGCCACGCGATCGTGATCGAACGATCTAGATGATGGAGCAGGTTTTAGGTGGGTTTTGGGCCAAAATGGAGGGGTGTTGGGCTGCAACACACACGAGGCCTTTTCGGTCCCTCGGTTAACCGTTGGAGTATCAAACGAAGTCCAAATGGTACGGAACTTGACAGGCGGTCTACCGGTAGTAAACCAAGGCCGCTTGGCAAGTCTTGGTCCAATCTGGAAATTTTTAATCCCCACACATGAAAGAAAGGTAGAAATGACCACCGGAGGGGAACGAAGCGCCGGAATGCAAAACGGACAACGGGGAAAATGCTCGAATGCATGAGAAGAACACGTATGCAAATGCAATGCACATGATGACATGATATTAGATGCATGACAACGACAACAACACATGGAGACAAAAACCCAGACCTGAGAAAATAAAATAAGTTAACGCCAGAAACGACAAGAGTTGGAGTACAAATTGGGAAAGTTACATCCGGGTTGTTACAACACTCCACCACTACGAAAGGATCTCGTCCCGAGATCTAGAACTGAAAGAATGCCGGGTACTCATAACGGAGGTGATCCTCGCGTTTCTAGGTAGCTTCTCGGTCGGAATGGTGTGACCACTTGACTTTGAGGAATTTGATTGACTTATTGCGAGTCTTGCATTCAATCTCTTCGAGAATAGCAACGGGGTGCTCACGGTAAGAGAGATCTTCTTGGAGCTCAATGTCCTCGAAGTTGACAGTGCAGGCAGGAGTCTTGAAGCACTTTCGAAGCTGAGAGACATGGAACACATCATGAACATTTGCAAAGTTTGAAGGAAGCTCGAGTTGATAGGCGAGGTCGCCTCTCTTGCTGACAATCTTGAAAGGTCCCACGTATCTGGGGGCAAGCTTCCCTTTGATACCGAAGCGACGAGTACCTTTCATAGGAGAGACGCGGAGGTAAACACGATCTCCGATCTCGAAAGCCAAATCACAGTGCTTACTATCATAGTAGCTCTTCTGGCGGGATTGGGCTGCTTTGAGGTTATCACGAATGACTTTGCACATTTCCTCTGCCTCTATGATTAAGTCATTACCCAAAGGCTGACGTTCACCGGTTTCAGACCAGTTGAGAGGGGTACGACACTTCCTGCCATACAGAATTTCAAATGGGGCCTTTCCCGAACTTGCTTGAAAACTGTTCTTGTAGGAGAATTCAGCACAAGGAAGACAATCCTCCGTGATTTTGATGATTGCTCTCTAAACTTGCACCTTGCGGATTCCACTATTAAGAAACCTATGGGAAGAATTAATGATGTTTTTATTGTTGCAAATAGGAATTATGTGCTCGTAGATTTTATTGTTCTTGACATAGATTGCAATCCTTCATGTCCTATTATCCTTAGAACGATTGGTGCAATTATTGATATGAAGAAGGAAATATTAGATTCCAATTTCCATTAAGGGAAGGCATGGAACACTTTCCTAGAAAGAAAATTAAATTACCTTATGAATCTATTATGAGAGCCACTTATGGATTGCCTACCAAAGATGGCAATACCTAGATCTATTCTTGCTTGTTATGCCTAGCTAGGGGCATTAAACGATAGCGCTTGTTGGGAGGCAACCCAATTTTATTTTTATTCCTTGCTTTTTTCAACTGTTTATTAATAAATAATTTATCTAGACTCTGTTTTGGTTCTGTTTGTTGTGTTTAATTAGTGTTTGTGCCAAGTAGAACCGTTGGGAAGACTTGGGGAAAGTCTTGTTGAACTTGCTGTAAAAAACAGAAACTTTAGCGCTCACGAGAACTGCTGTAATTTTTATTTGGAGAGTGCTATTTAGTTAATTCTTTTTGGATATGATTAATAGATAAATTCCTCACGTCCATAAAGTTATTTTAGAATTTTTGGGGTTCCATATCTTGCGCTAGATACAGATTACTACATACTGTTCGGTTTTTGACAAATTCTGTTTTTCGTGTGTTGTTTCCTTATTTTGATGAATCTATGGCCAGTAAAATAGTTTATAAACCATAGAGAAGTTGGAATACAGTAGGTATAACACCAATAAATAAAGAATGAGTTCATTACAGTACCTTGAAGTGGTCTTTTATTTTCTTTCGCTAATGGAGCTCACGAGATTTTCTACTTTAAGTTTTGTGTTGTGAAGTTTTCAAGTTTTGGGTAAAGATTTGATGGATTATGGAACAAGGAGTGGCAAGAGCCTAAGATTGGGGATGCCCATGGCACCCCCAAGATAATCTAAGGACACCTAAAAGCCAAAGCTTGGGGATGCCCCGGAAGGCATCCCCTCTTTCGTCTACTTCTATCGGTAACTTTACTTGGAGCTATATTTTTATTCGCCACATGATATGTGTTTTGCTTCGAGCGTCTTGTATTATTTGAGTATTTGATTTTTAGTTTACCACAATCATCCTTTCTGTACACACCTTTTGAGAGAGCCATACATGATTTGGAACTTGTTAGAATACTCTATGTGCTTCGCTTATATCTTTTGAGTTATATAGTTTTGCTCTAGTACTTCACTTATATATTTTAGAGCACGATGGTGGATTTGTTTTATAGAAACTATTGATCTCTCATGATTCACTTAAATTATTTTGAGAGTCTTAATAGCATGGTAATTTGCTTAAAATCCTAATATGCTAGGTATTCAAAGTTAGTAAAATTTTCGTAAGAGTGTTTTGAATACTAAGAGAAGTTTGATGCTTGATGATTCTTTTGAGATATGGAGGTAATAATATCAAAGTCGTTCTAGTTGAGTAGTTGTGAAATTGAGAAATACTTGTGTTGAAGTTTGCAAGTCCCGTAGCATGCACGTATGGTAAAGGTTATGTAACAAATTTTAAACATGAGGTGTTATTTGATTGTCTTCCTTATGAGTGGCGGTCGGGGACGAGCGATGGTCTTTTCCTACCAATCTATCCCCCTAGGAGCATGCGCGTAGTACCGAGGTTTTTGATGATTTGTAGATTTTTGCAATAATTATGTGAGTTCTTTATGACTAATGTTGAGTCCATGGATTATACGCACTCTCACCCTTCCATCCTTGCTAGCCTCTTCGGTACCATGCATTGCCCTTTCTCACATTGAGAGTTGGCGCAAACTTCGCCGATGCATCCAAACCCCGTGATATGATACTCTCTTTGACACATAAACCTCCTTATATCTTCCTCAAAACAGCCACCATAACTACCTATTATGGCATTTCCGTAGCCATTCCGAGATATATTGCCATGCAACTTTCCACCATTCCGTTCATCATGACACATTCATCATTGTCATATTGCTTAGCATGATCATGTAGTTGACATAGTATTTGTGGCAAATCCACCGTTCATAGTTCTTTCATACATGTCACTCTTGGTTCATTGCATATCCCGGTACACCGCCGGAGGCATTCATATAGAGTCATCTTTGTTCTAGTGTCGAGTTGTAATCATTGACTTGTAAATAAATAGAAGTGTGATGATCATCATTTTCTAGAGCATTGTCCCAAGTGAGGATTATAAAAAAAGAGAGAAAGGCCATAAAAAAAGAGAAGTCCCAAAAATATTGAGAGAAAAAGAGAGAAGGGACAATGTTACTATCCTTTGCCACACTTGTGCTTCAATGTAGCAGCTTAATGTTCATGATAGAGAGTCTCTTGTTTTGTCACTTTCATATACTAGTGGGAATTTTTCATTATAGAACTTGGCTTGTATATTCCAACAATGGGCCTCCTCAAGTGCCCTAGGTCTTAGTGAGCAAGCAAGTTGGATGCACACCCACTTAGTTTTCTTTTGTTGAGCTTTCATACATTTATAGCTCTAGTGCATTCGTTGCATGGCAATCCCTACTCCTTGCATTAACATCAATCGATGGGCATCTCCATAGCCCATTGATTAGCCTCGTTGATGTGATACTTTCTCCTTTTTGTCTTCTCCACATAACCCCCCTCATTATATTCTATTCCACCCATAGTGCTATGTCCATGGCTCGCGCTCATATATTGCGTGAAAGTTTATAGGTTTGAGATTACTAAAGTATGAAACAATTGCTTGGCTTGTCATCGGGGTTGTGCATGATGAGAGCATTCATGTGTGACAAAAATGAAACTTGACTAAACTATATGATTTTGTAGGGATGAACATTCTTTGGCCATGTTATTTTGAGAAGACATAATTGCTTAGTTAGTATGCTTGAAGTATTATTATTTTTATGTCAATATGAACTTTTGTCTTGAATCTTTTGGATCTAAATATTCATACCACAATTAAGAAGAACTACATTAAAATCATGCCAAGTAGCACTCCGCATCAAAAATTCTGTTTTTATCATTTACCTACTCGAGGACGAGCAGGAATTAAGAGAATTAAGATTGGGGATGCTTGATACGTCTACAACGTATCTATAATTTTTGATTTCTTCATGCTATATTATATACTGTTTTGGACATTATTGGGCTTTATTATCCACTTTTATATTATTTTTGGGACTAACCTATTAACCGGAGGCCCAACCCAGAATTGCTGTTTTTTGCCTGTTTAGGGTTTCGAAGAAAAGGAATATCAAAAAGAGTCCAAACAGAATGAAACCTTCGGGAACGTGATTTTCTCAACAAACAAGACCCGGGAGACTTGGACCCTACGTCAAGACACAGAAGAGGAGGCCACGAGGTAGGGGGGCGCACCTACACCCCAGGCGTTCCCTCCACCTTAGTGGGCCCCCTGTTGCTCCACCGACGTACTCCTTCCTCCTATATATACCTACGTACCCCCAAACGATCAGATACGGAGCCAAAAACTTAATTCCACCGCCACAACTTTCTGTATCCACGAGATCCCATCTTGGGGCCTGTTCCGGAGCTCCGACGGAGGGGGCATCGATCACGGAGGGCTTCTACATCAACACCATAGCCCCTCCGATGAAGTGTGAGTAGTTCACCTCAGACCTACGGGTCCATAGTTATTAGCTAGATCGCTTATTCTCTCTTTTTGGATCTCAATACAATGTTCTCCCCCTCTCTTGTGGAGAACTATTCGATGTAATCTTCTTTTTGCGGTGTGTTTGTTGAGACCGATGAATTGTGGGTTTATGATCAAGTTTATCTGTGAACAATATTTGAATCTTCTCTGAATTCTTTTATGTATGATTGGTTATCTTTGCAAGTCTCTTCGAATTATCAGTTTGGTTTGGCCTACTAGATTGATCTTTCTTGCAATGGGAGAAGTGCTTAGCTTTGGGTTCAATCTTGCGGTGTCCTTTCCCAGTGACAGTAGGGGCAGCAAGGCATGTGTTGTATTGTTGCCATCGAGGATAACAAGATGGGGTTTTCATCATATTGCATGAGTCTATCCCTCTACATCATGTCATCTTGCTTGAGGCGTTACTCTGTTTTTAACTTAATACTCTAGATGCATGCTGGATAGCGGTCGATGAGTGGAGTAATATTAGTAGATGCAGGCAGGAGTTTGTCTACTTGTCTCGGACGTGATGCCTATATACATGATCATACCTAGATATTCTCATAACTATGCTCAATTCTGTCAATTGCTCAACAGTAATTTGTTCACCCGCTGTAGAATACTTATGCTCTCGAGAGAAGCCACTAGTGAAACCCGGGTCTATCTTCAACATATTAATCTCCTACTACTTAGTTATTTCCTTTGCTTTTTTACTTTGCCTTCATTTTACTTTGCATCTTTGTCACAAAAATACCAAAATTATTATCTTATCATATCTATCAGATCTCACTCTCGTAAGTGGTCGTGTAGGGATTGACAACCCCTATTCACGTTGGTTGCGAGGATTTATTTGTTTTGTGCGGGTACGAGGGACTCGCGCGTAGCCTCCTACTGGATTGATACCTTGGTTCTAGAAAACTTAGGGAAATACTTACGCTACTTTGTTGCATCATCCCTTCCTCTTCGGGGAAAACTAACGCAGTGCTCAAGAGGTAGCAGTAGTTAGAGCGACATAGCGATAGAATGAACAACTAGCAAGCAAAGATAGAAAGTGATATGGAGGGTAATGATCATCTTGCCTGCAAAGTTATCTGAGTTGTCGAAAGCTTGCTCCTTGTTAGCGTACTCAATAGGTTCCCCGTTCATGTACTCGTCTCCCGGATCTACCCAAATCAAGAACACAAGCAATGGAACAACAATCAATCACGGTGAAATGCACAAGCAATATGATGCAATACATGGCATGATATGCAAGATATGATGTGCAATGCATAAGGGTACACCAGAAGGGAAAGGATGATCAAGGCATCAACTTGGCAAACCAAGTATGCCTCTGGAAAGATGAGGTGATTTCGGTCGAAATCGATAGTAGGATCACCGGAAACGGATGCACGGTTTGCAAATGACAAGCAATAAAAAATAATGCAAATATGCTATTAGCAGCATGATAGCACTTAGAATGCAAAAAGAAACTATGCTACGGCACTCCAACATAGCAACAAAGCAAATGGCAGTAAAGTAGACATGAAGATCTACAAATCATGAACAGTAAGCTCATTCTAGTTCCCACTAGAACAAGCTCAAAATAGCATGGCAAAAATGCAAATGATAATAGATTCACGGACTTAGAGAAAATACTAAGCATGACAAAACATAAGCATATATCAATGTTTAGAGCTAGCAAACAACATGCTACATGAACTTATCATGGAAAACAAAGGCATGGCATGCTAGTACTCAAAGAATATAAAATAACTCCCTTACTGAACTTTAACCAAAGATGCATAGAAAATGATGTGGCACGCATGCAAACATGGCAAGTTATATGAACAGTTTCAGACTCGGAAGAAAAACAAAGCATGGCAGGACCATATTCATGATAGCAACTTTACAAGCTCATTCCACTCACCACAAAGCATTACATGACATAACAAGGTAACCAACAGTAAGTAGACATGTTCAAGAAGCTAAGCATGGCAAGATCAAGTTCATAGGGTACATGTACCACTAGCAAAACACATGGCAATATTGAATATCTTGTTGACAATCTGCCAGGAACAATACTTAGCAAAAGTAGAGCAAGGAAATGACATGCTAGAATATTCCATAATTGCAACCAGAGGCACAAATAGATATAGCAATAACACATCTTCAAAACACTCTTACTAATCTACCTCAAAATATGCATCGATCTCATGGTAGCAACACGTTTACATGGCATCAAAATGTAACTGGAAAAGGACTTGGCAAAATCACTAAGTGTCTGAAAATAGCAACATTATGAATCCTACTTTGCATGCTTGTGCTAGTAACCATATAGATCAAAAAAATAAAAGGCATGCACCTCTGTAAAGATGGAACGATGGAGCACATAAAACATGTAAACACCATGCTCATAGGATGCACATTCAAAATACAACGAAAATGACAAATCATCAAGTTATGTTAATTCCAGCAGACAACATCATATAGCACTTTTGCAACGATGATAATGGGATCAATATTGACAGTAAAATGCATGCAAATGTCACTAACATGAAGATCATCACGAGGCTAACATTTTGATATATCATATGCATGATTCGAAGTTACGGTCATGGAGATATGGCATGATGAAGAGGGCACAAAAACATGAGAATTTTACCCTCGCAAAAAGTCAACGGGATGAGAGGAAGGGGGACGGCGCGGTGCAGGATGGATCCGGCCATTTGGTTGGATGGACCGGTGGATCTCATCCACCCGGGGTGGATATGACCGGAGAGAACTCCAACGAGCTCGCGGGAGCTCCGGCGAGGGGGTACCGGCGACGGGGAGACGGGAACCGGTGGTGCGGCGGCGGCCGGCGGGCACGGCGTGCATGCGGTGGCGTGGCGGCAACCCATGGCGGTGGAGCACGGCGCAGCTGCGCGTGGTGGCCGGCACAGGAGCGAGCTCCGATGTGAGCGGGGTGGCGCTACGGGCGAAGGCGGTGGAGAGGAGCCCGGCGGCGCCGGCGGTCGGGCGGTCGGCGCGGGGCGCATCCCGGTTCGGTCTGGGGGCGGGCCGGTGATGGGCCCCACGGGCCCCACGGCATGGAGGAGAGAGAGAGGGCCGGTGGTGGTGATGTGGCACACTGTGATTGGCTGAGGGGGGCGGTGGCGGCGCGGACATGTCCGACAACGGGAGGGGGAAGGAGCTAGGGTTTGGACTGCGGATTTCAGGGGATGGGATTTATTTATCGGTAGAGGGAGCTAAGAGAGTCCAAATGAGGTGCAGTTTTTCCCACACGCTCATGATCCTGCGATGGAGAGCATGGAGGGGGTTTAGATGGGCTAGTGTGCTGTTTTGGAAGGGTGTTGGGCTGCAACATAAGAGGGGCTTTCATGGTTACCCGGTTAACCGTTGGGGCATCAAACAACCTCCAAATGGAACGGAATTTGATAGGTGGCCTACCGGTAATGTACCAAAGCCACTCGAAAAATCTTGACCCATTTCAAGAAAGTTTTTCTCCCGCTCATGAAACGAGATTAGAGGGGTGCAACAGACAACAGGGAAAAAGAGCGGATGCATGAGACGAACACAAATGCAAATGAGATGCACATGATGACATGATATGAAATGCATGACATGAACAAAATGCAAAATGAAAGACAAAACCCAATCACAAATGGAATATCATATCACTAGCCAAAAATGGCAAGACTTAGAGTTACAAATATGGAAAGTTACACCCGGGGTGTTACAACACTCCACCACCACAAGAGAATCAACTCCCGAGATCTAGGATGGCACCGGAGAGAAGCGAAAGAGGTAAAACAAAGTTGCTTCTTCGACAAACGAGTGAAACTAGGAATCTTGAGAGGTTAAACAATTTCGAGAAAAGAATACAATGGAGATGAACGAAGTTGAAAACACTCCGTTAGAAAAGAGGAACAAGGAACATTGCAAAAACCATGGGGTTGCAAGAATTGAAAGGAGAGCTCCAGCGACAAGGAATGACATGTAACCACTCTGGTTGAAAACGGAATAAGCAAGGAATGAGAACAAAAGAATGGAGACAGCACTCCGGTAGAAAAGAGAAGCAAAACTTGACAAAACGGGAAGAACTTGAAAAGAGGGCACGACACTCCGGTTAAATGGATAAGCATGAAGGAACATGATCCTCAGAATTCAAGATGATGAGTGAAGAGAGCAACATCACCATACCTCCGGAAGAAAGAATAGAAGATAGATCATTGGAATAAATGAATGGAGAAGAAAATGCTAATTTCTACCACAAATGAGCTTGAAAGCACCCTTCCAAGAAGGTTACAATGGAGTTGTTGGAAAACCAATGTGGCACCCCGGCTCAGAGCAACCGGTTTACCATGCATTGCTAGCCCAGAGACCATGTCTTCTGGAAACACACGACATCTTGGTACAGAAAACAACCTCTTTATTGATGCTAGAGGATCAAAGTTTCCATTACAACATGTAGCAAGGCCAAGCGGCATGCACGGTGCGGCTGAACAATATGTACATTATTTAGTGAACATAAAGGCCTCGATCATAACAACTACGCGGCAGTGGAACAACGTCGTAGTGGAAGCTCCATAGCACAAGGACACCAATGTGGACACGATCTAGACTCGGACAGAACTCCTCTCCAACAAGGCTTTTCCTGAAATCTGGCATGACACGCCAGGCCAGTACATTGAATGTACTTGCAAGCTCACAACATACATAAACATAATGACAAGCAATATCATGATATTTAACCAATTGTTAATAATGAAACAATATATTCAACATGCTGTGATCATATCCTTGTGAGGAAAAATTCCACTTACCAACAGTGATCACTTCTTGGATCACCACCATACCAACCTCAACATCTTAACCAGGAAATACTCGTGATCCTCCAGCGATCACAACCACGACCCATACTAGGTCTAAAACAATGATCCTTCCGGCGATCACAACCATGACCAACACTTGGTCCTGTCCAACCCGATGGCCTTCCCACCATCATCAACAATGCAGAGTTCATAACTTAGTGTGCAAATTTTATTAAATGTTGACCCATGGTGTGACCTACTTTCAAGCGTGTCCGTAACCGTGGACTCGACTATCGATATATTAATACACTCTGCAGAGGTAGCGCATTGTACCCACACCACGGAACCCATGGCCTCGTACTCCCATTCGGGTGGACCAACGGCATTCTGATGAAATCACTCCATTGCCATGCCACTCTCTCGGCCACTCCGACCCACTCCCAACTGGGCTAGTCCTAGGTGGCCCCATGTCTACCAAAGACACAACAACCACCGTCGTGGCCAAACATCCCTCACGGGGACCGTCCCTCACAGGGACCGGTACCAAAAATATTAACAACGGGCACACAAGGTTATGTCTGCTTACCGTGCCAGGGTACCGCACACCCATAACCTTCCCTCGTTGGAGGCACCAACCAGAGGCATGACAGCGGATCGAATAAAGGCCTTCCCACATAGGCAAATGTGGTTGCACTGGGAAAAACTCGATTCAGTGGCACCATGACCCGGTCAACGATATATTCAAGTTGTATTATTATCAGGTTTAACTTAAATTGGAAATAACCGGTATCATAATATGCCATGAAGTGCAACAATAACATATGCATCACATAATACCGGAAAAGACCGAGTCAACTATATCCACACTAAGCATAACCATCAACAACTCTTGACAGACCTCTGGTCAAGATTAAACCTCACATTAAACAGAATATTTTCTAACAAGTTTTATCATTATTCTCATGCAAGAAAATAACTTCAATTCACTACTTATATCCATAACCATGTTATTCCTACCATAGCAAAAAAAACTCTAGTCTCCTTATCAACTTAGTTGGCTCTAAACTTTCTGTAACACAAGCATATTAACTTGGACTAGCACTTAACAGAATGTGAATAACACAATAATGACCTATATGCATGGATTAAATCATTCATTCAGGTAGGAAAATCAAAAATATTGCAATGGCACCATGAAAATTTTGTTGTGGCTTGCCTTAGTGTAGATGAGGTTCACAAGCCTCCTGGTGATCCTCAAGACAAGCCTCACTGCTCTAAAAAAATTACAAACACAAAAAGAAATCATCAAGAACCCTTCTGAATTCACTAGATAACTTAGGAAGCAGGGAAAAATTCCACTTTTGGTGAGCTACTAGATTTCTTGGCAAAGAACACAATGCAAAAAGAATCAATTCATTTGGACTTATGGTTGAAAAGTTATAGCTGTTTGAAGCTCTCTAGATATAAATGAAATTTGAATTTAAATAAAACAGACTGGAGGGGGGGTGACGTCGAAGGCGCAAAGCCTCGGGGCACCACCACTCGTACCGCTTCACGTGCGTACTGAGTGGCTGACTAGCGGGCCCCGCTAGTCAGATGAGGGGGAGAGGGGAAACGAGTCAGGGGCGGCACGGCTTCGCTGGAGCAAACGCTGGCGACGAATGCTCCTTGGACAAAACGAGAGGGAGGGATCGAGAGAGGAGACTGAGGCGCACCTGCCCGTACCCGTAGAGTATCTAGGGGTGGTCGAACCGCGTTGGAATCTTCCTCTCTGGTGAAGACAGGAAGCAGAGCTCGCCGGAGATGAAGACGACGGTGAGCAGAGGCAACTCCAAGAGTTCCAACCGGGCGGAACGGCACCACCGCAGAGTGGCGGAGGCCCTGGAAGGGTTCCCCAGGCCTGGGAGGGGCCGTAGCTGCAGGAACGACCCGAGGGGATCGCCGGCGAGCTCGAGCTCGGGGACGGCGGCCCGCGGCCTGCCCGGCCGGGCTACGGTCTTCAACTAGGTTGTGGAGTGTTTGAGAGTGGTGGAAGATGCTCGAGGAGGCTGGGGGAGGGCTCTATTTATAGCCGAGCATCGAGGGGGGTTCGGGCTCCGCCGGTGGACACCTAGACAGGGCGCCCGGCCGCGAGCGGTGTCAGTGAGAGAGGGATAAGGAGACGGAGCTCATGCAGGGACTTTGGGTGAACGGGGACGAGCATAGGGGCACTGGGGTGACGACGAGCACAGTGCGCACGAACTGTTTTGTTAGCCGGACCATGCCCGTGCTCGCTGCGGCGAGCACCGGCGTCGGCGAATGCCAGGGGAGAGTTAATGGGGCTAAGACAAAGATGGGGGCGAGGTTTGGCAGGCTTAGGCAGGCGGGGAAGCGAGCACGCGATCAACAGAGGCTCGGGCGCGTCGAAGAGCGCATCGGCCGCATGCCAGCACGCCTGGACGAACGCGGTCACCACGTGAACTCTGACCTCATGCCGACCTAAGCCCAAACTTCATGTCTAGCATGTTGTTCGTGGTAGTTTTTAATGTTACCACACTTTGATTTGGATCCAGATGCAGTACAAAAGTTTTCACAAGCCTAGTAAGTTTCTGATCAGTAACTTTGAGAGCTTACTATGGTCAATTGGCTGGGAGTTGGTAGCTGAGTTTTGGAGGGTAGCAATCATCTACTAAGGTGATGATGCACAAGAAAAATCATCCCCAAAGGAGCAAGTAAAATGGTAGTTGCTGTAGAAACTACCATTTCTGTCCAGAACAGAAAATATTTTCTGTAGCAAAAATATTCCAAAAATTCATGCAATATTTTCGCTCAAGAAGGTGCCCTAGGTTTCCAAGAATATTTGTGATTTTTCTCAGATTTTTGTGGGCAAGAAAATTGGGGTTTCTTTGGAGAACATTGATCTAGCTAGGGTTTAAGAGAGGGAAATGAATATTTTTCATTAAGGAAAAATATTCCAAATATTATTTTGAGATGAACCAGAGGGGGAATGATGGTTAGAGCGGGAAATGGGACACTTGGGTGAAAGCCAAGGGGTACCCAAGTGTTTAAGTCCATATGAAAGGATTCAAAAACTCCAAATTCAAAATCAATCCAACTGAAAATCAGGCAAATAAGGGAGGGCAAAAAAGCAGGCTGTCACAAACCTCCCCCACTTAGAATGAATCTCGTCCTCGAGATTCGGTTGCTTGGGAAAATCATTCTAGATAATGTGTCTTGAGAAACTCTTCTCGTTCCCACATGGATTCTGACTCTGTGTGATGCTCCCACTGAACCTTGTAGAACTTTCTTACTTTGTAGCGTGTGACCCTTTCCATCTGATCCAAAATTTTAACCGGCCTCTCTTCATATGTTAAGTCCTTTCCCAACTCTACCTCAGTCATAGTAGTCTTTTTCTCAGGCGGCGATATGCATCGCCTCAACTGTGAAGCATGAAACACGTTGTGTACGTCTGACAATTCAGGGGTAGTTCCAAGTTATATGCAACAGTACCCACTCATTACATAACTGGAAATGGACCAATAAATCTGGGTGCCAGCTTTCCATGAGTCTGAAATCTCTTGACTCCTTTCATTGGAGTGACTCGGAGGTATACCTGTTCTCCCGGTTCAAAACTGTTCTGTCAGTGCTTTGCATCATAATAACTCTTCTGCCGATATTTGGCCAATTGCAATCTGTCTCTGATTTCCCTAACTTTTTGCTCAGCTTCCATCATGAGATCCGTCCCGAAAATACTACTATCTCCGGTTTGAGACCAATTTAAAGGAGTGCGGCACGTACGGCCATACAAAGCCTCATATGGTGACATCTTTAGACTGGTCTGGAAGCTGTTGCTATAAGAGAACTCGGCATATGGCAGACAGTCTTCCCATTTAGATCCTTGGGCCAAAGCACATGCTCGCAGCATATCTTCGAGTATTTGGATCACCCACTCTGTCTGGCCATCGGTCTGGGGATGATAAGCGGTACTGTATTTCAGTGCTGTCCCCAAGGCTTGATGGAGATGTGACCAAAAAGCGGAGGTAAAAGGTGAACCTCAGTCAGAGGTGATTGTCGGATGTGGGGTTCTGGAAAACCCTTAAGGTTCGAACACTTGGGTGCGCGCGAAGTCTTTCCCTCCTACCAATCTACACCCTAGCTCGCTAAGATCTCGCGGACGAACTCGCAACACAGAAAGACGCAAGATTTATACTGGTTCGGGTCACCGTTGTGGTGTAATACCCTACTCCAGTGTGGTGGTGGTGGATTGCGTCTTGGGCTGATGATGAACAGTACAAGGGGAAGAACAGCCTCCTGAGGTTCAGGTGTTCTTGTGCTCGGCTCACTTGTGCGGGTGAGAGTGATCTGCCCTCCTCTCTATGGTGGTGGCTAGCTCTACTTATATAGGCCCTGGTCCTCTTCCCAAAAATTGAGCGGGAAGGGAGCCAACAACGACGGGCAAATTCGAAGGGGGACAGCTAGTACAAGCTATCCTGACAAAAGTGGTCTTTGCCTGCGAAAGGCTCTGGTGGTGACGCCGTCTTGGGCTCCACAATGACCTCCGTCTTGCCGTCCTTCTGGTCTTGGTCTCGTTGCACCGATAGGACAACCTTTGCCTGATGCCTCAATACTCTTTGCCTGCGCCTGCTTCCTTAGCACCAAAGAGGAAACAAGGACGTTGCGCACGCTGGCGCTCGCTTGGTGTCGATCGTCATGGCTCACGTCATGAGAGCCTCGTGAGGTTTGCCCCGCCTTGATATCTCCACTCCTCATGAGCTTGCCTAACTAGGCCACTCCTAAGGAGGTCTTGTGTCGTCCGCCTCGCGAGGCTTGGCCCCTCGCGAGGGTCATGGATGCCTTGTTGATGAAGATGGGACGTACAACCTGTTGGCTTAGCCACGCCGTGGGCCGTAGGCAGGCAAGTCTGGGGACCCTCGTTCCCAGAACGCCGACAGTAGCCCTCAGGCCCAAGGTGCGCTCGGGCTTGGCTTCTTGGCGAAGCCAAGGGTCAAGTTCGGAGCACCGCGGGCCCCAAAAGCCTGCGGCCTCGGTCGACGGGTCGTGGTTGATTGGACGTGGGCGTCTCCGCTTCCCCACGTTGCCTCGGCAACTTCTTGTCCTGACAAAAGGCTGGCGCCGGAAGCACTTGCCTTCATTGCTTCTTTCTCGCCTCGCTCCAGATCCCCTTTCTCCCTCTTTGCCGCCGCTACCTCTAGATCCGCTCCAATCTCATCCTGCATCTGCGATCCATGGTGCCACGCAAGGTCAAGACTTCCTCAGCACCGGCTTGGTATGAGCTGGCCCTTGAGGCGCCCACCATCACGGAGAAGAGCCTCGCCTCCATGCGCCTGCTGACGGCTGGCGAGAGCAATGAGTGGGGGGAGACCGAGCTCCAGCTTGCCTTTGACGTGTTGGAGCCCGAGGAAAGCACCTTCTTCCCCTTCTTCTTGAGAAGTGTCGCCGTTGGGTTGGTTCCTCCCTTCTCTGATTTCTTTAATGAAGTCCTCGACGACTACGGGCTCCAGGTGTTGCACCTCCATCCCAACTCCGTCCTCCTATCCATCTTCGCCTACTACTGTGAGGCGTACCTAGGCGTGATGCCGTCCGTGGCGCTCCTGCGCCATTTCTTCTTCCTCTGTGTTAGAGAGGGTTACATCTCCGGATGCGCTAACTTTGTCGTGTCCGGCAAGGCCAACTCGATCTCGAGCACCGGGAAGAGGGCCGACAACATTTGATCCAAATGGGTCATGATGGACGCCAAGCGCGCCGATCCACGTTTGGTGTTGCCTACGGTGGTGCCCTCTTCCAACAGGGGGTGGCCCAGGGCAGAGCTTGCCGATGAGTGGGTATCGTTAGTGTTGGGGCAGATGGTGACCGACTTGAAGCAGGGCAACACGAGGGCGACCAAGGTGACGGGGGTCATGCTTCTGAGGGAGTTCTTGACGCTGCGAGTTGCCCCGCTCCAGGCGCGCCCACGCCCCCTGTGGGAGCTTGAAGAAGAGGGAAACAAGACCCGCCTGAGGCCGGGGGCCCTGCCTGACGATGAATTGGCTGCTGTCCTGCGCCTCATAGTTGGGGACAACCAGGAGTACCCACCAAGCGCCTTCGTCCCCTTGTTCCAGCGAAGGGATTGGGAGGAACTCATCGCCTCTAGGCCGACCTTTGACGCGCGAGGGCTGGTGCCGCCGGTGCTCCCTGGAGCCCCTGCAGCACCGAAACCGGTGGAGGTGTCTTATGACGAATCCCGCAGGGAAGGGGAAGAGGAGGTGGACCTGGAGAAGACTCTGGAATAGGTGCGGGAGACTTCCCCTCTGAGCAAGGCCGAGATCCTCCGCGCCCTTCCTGATGATGCCGAGGCCGACCCTCGCCAAGGGGAGAGGGATCAGCCCCACATCCCGACGAGGTGAAGGTCATCGCTGGTGCTTCGCGATGCCGCCTCCATCCCGATGCCGTCAGGCTTCAAGCTCCCCAACCGGAAGTATGTTGCGGTGGATCAGTAAGTGTCTCAAGCTTCGCCTTGTCCCTGTTTGTACTCGTCATTTCCTGATGCCAGCCCTTGGTTGATCAGGCCATCGTCTTCTGCGAAGAAGAGGAAGGAGGATGCGGCGGCTGTGCCTCCCTCCATAGAGAAAGGGGGCAGCAGCGCCCGCATCTCCCCATCCCAGTCGTCATCGCGGGGCCAAGAGGAACATCGCCGCATGGAATCATCCCCCACGGCCCCGCTGCCTCCGGAAGTGCCGGCGCCTGACGCAGCTAATGAGTGTAACACCCTCGATGCGACTATATCTCTCACGTGTCGAGGCACGACTTAGAGGCATAATCGCATTGAAGGCATATGTCGCAAATTAGGCAATCTTCACAACATCCCATGTAATATAGATAAATAAAGGGGAGATAACATAGTTGGCTTACACTCGCCACGTCAATCAAGTACATAAATAACATTACATCATTCAAACACTCATGGCCCGACTATGGCGCCAAAATAAAAGATAACCCAACAAGCGACACGGTCTCGATCACGCCCAACTGGGCACCACTACTGATCACAAGGAAAGGAAACATAGTATCATTGAGAGTCCTCGTCGAACTCCCACTTGAGCTCAAGCGCGTCTCCTGGAGCGGAATCATCAGGCCCTGCATATAGTGTTATAGTAATCTGTGAGCCACGGGATTCAACAATCTCGCACCCTCGCGATCAAGACTATTTAAGCTTATAGGTAAGGTAAGGTAAATATGTGGAGCTGCAGCAAGCGACTAGCAAAAATATGGTGGCTAACTTATTCGCAAAGGAGAGCGAGAAGAGGAGGCAAAGCGCGAGCGAGAATCTAGAGAGCAACCTGTGCAAACATTACTCCAACACCGTGTCCACTTCCCGGACTCCGCCGAGAAGAGGCCATCACGGTAACACACTCAGTTGATTCATTTTAATTAAGTTAAGGTTCAAGTTATCTACAACCAGACATTAACAAATTCCCATCTGCCCATAACCGTGGGCACGGCTTTCGAAAGTTCAAATCCCTGCAGGGGAGTCCCAACTTAGCCCATGACAAGCTCTCACGGGCAACGAAGGAATAGACCTCCTCCCAAGACGTTCCGATTAGACTCAGTATCTCGGTTCTTCAAGACACTTTAGGTCAAAACAAATCCAACAACACCGCCCGAATGTGCCGACAAATCCCGATAGGAGCTGCACATATCTCTTTCTCAGGGCACAATCGGACAAGGAATCCGTACAACTAAAACCAGCCCTCGAGTTTCCCCGAGGTGGCACTGCAAGGGGCTCTAGGGTGGACGAACACTCAGAGGAGCACTGGCCCGGGGGGGGGGGGCTAAAATAAGATGACCCTCGGGCTCTGGAAACCCAAGGGAAAAAGAGGCTAGGTGGAAAATGGTAAAACCAAGGTTGGGCATTGCTGGCAAAGCTTTAATCAAGGCGAACTATCAAGGGGTTCCCATTATAACCCAACCGCGTAAGGAACGCAAAATCCGGGAACATAACACCGATATGACGGAAACTAGGGCGGCAAGAGTGGAACAAAACACTAGGCGAGAGGCCGAGCCTTCCACCCTTTACCAAGTATATAGATGCATTAAGATAACATGGCAAAATAATGATATCCCAACAATTAAATAAAAGTTCCAACAAGGAACGGCCTCCAATCTTCACCTGCAACTAGCAACGCTATAACAGGGGCTGAGCAAAGCGGTAACATAGCCAATCAACGGTTTGCTAGGACATGGTGGGTTAGAGGTTTGACATGGCAATTTGGGAGGCTTGAAAGCAAGTGGTAGGCATCGTAGCATTGGCATAGCAAAAGAGTGAGCAATCTAGCATAGCAAAGATACTAGTGATTTCGAGGATATGATCATCTTGCCTGCATAGTTGTCAGAGTTGACTGGATCCTTGAAAGCAAACTCAACGGGCTCCTCATTAGCGAACTCGTCTCTCGGCTCTACCCAAACAAGGCAAACAAGCAAACGGAACACAATCAACCACGTGCAAGGTTCAAACAATATGATGCAATGATGATATGCTATGCGGGATGTGATGCGGGATGCATATGCAAGATTTGACAAGGGATGCATGAACCTGGCCTCAACTTGGGAATCCAAGTGTGCCACTGGAAAGATGAGATGAAATCTCTTGAAAACGATATAAAGAACGCCGGAATCGGAGTTACGGTTTGGAAATGGCAAGCGATTCAAAAATGACCATGTTCTGCGATTTATAGCAAGTAGCCATCTAAATGCAATGAGATGAACATGCTACAGCACTCAAACATGACAACAAAATACATGGCAGGGATGCATTCATGATGCTTAACAAAAGTCTAGCACTGTGCTACGGCTAATTCATCCATTAACAGGTTCCAACAAGCATGGCAAAAATGCATATGGCGAACAGATTTCAGACTTAGTGAAATTAACACTTGTCTGGAATTTTAGATCAGGTAGCACTCTTCGGAGCAACAAAACTATATGCTACAGGACCTGAAAATGGCAAAGTAAAGCATGGCATGGAGCTACTCAAAGGGCTTAACAAAAGTCCCTTAGTGACCTTGAGCCAAAAGGGATCAGAAAATACAATTGCAAGCATGTGAACAAAGCAAAAACATAATCAGTTTTTAGACTTAGTGAAAACTGGAGCATGCTGAAAACAGATATTAAGTAGGCATGTTTACGAGCTCGATGCTCTCACTACAAAGAAAGTCATGATAATCTAAGCATACATCCATCAATAATACACAAAATGCAAGCTAGACATGGCAAGAACAATAGCATAGCATGCACGGATCAACTACAACATCATCGGCAAAATTGCAAACAAGTTGACAATCTACCCAGATTCACAAAGTAGCAAAAGTAGAGCTCGATTTACTCAAGCTATGTTGCTCCATAATTGCAAACAAAGACATGGATGGATATAGCACTACAATATTAACAAAACATACTTACTGATTATCCTCAAAAGAGGCACGGATCACTAGGAAACAACATGAACATATGGCCATATGAGATAAACAACTTAAGGACTTAGTGGAATTGCTAAGTCCCTGAAAACATAATTACCAAGTGCCTCACTTTGCAAGCTTGTGCTAGACACCACACACATCACAAAAATACATGGGTTGCACCTCTGGAAAGATGACAAAACCTTTAACAAAACATATGTAGAGCTCATGGGCATATCATGCACACATTAATCATGGCAAAAATGATAAAAAGCTAAATGGAGCAGCAGATCTGACAATTACCTCAAGTAGCCCTCTTCTAACAGCATTTCGGGCATCGAGATGAACTCAAATGAAAATGATGCAATGGAATGAAATGATGCACTCTCTGAGATGAACATTTTGATATGCTATATGCCCAAAACGGAGCAACGGATGCAAAGTTACAGCATTATGAAGATGGGAACATGAGGTAGGGTTTCGAGAGAAAGAGGTCAACCGGATCCAGATCTAGAGTTCGCCGGCACGGATCCCGAGGACGGCCGGCCGGAGTTTCACCGCAGGAGGGCGTGGGGCGGCACCGGGGAGGTCGAAGGAGGCGGATCCAGTCGGATCCGGTCGCCGGAGCTCCTGCCGGCGATGAGGACAGCGCGACGAGGAGGCGGACGCCGGCGCGGGACGGACGCCGGCCTGTGGCAGACGGTGGCCGAGGCGGAGAGGCGGCGGCGGCGGCTCGTCGGCATCCGGTGGCGCGGGCGCCGGCAAAAGGGGAGGCGGCGGCGCGAGGTAGGAGAAGGCGGCGGCGCGACGGTGGGGGCAGCGCGCATGGATGGGCCCGCGGGGGCCGTGCCTGGGCTCGGCGGGCCGGTGGCGGAGAGAGGCGGCCGGGCGTATAGGGAGGCGCCACGTGGCGGCGGCGGGGAGCAGCGGACACGTCCGGCCAGATGGAAATTTGTCCGCCGGCGCGTGGTGACGAAGGGGACTAGGGTTTGGAGAGGGGATCCGCGAATTTTTCGGGAAGGGACTATATATAGGCATAGGAGGAGCTAGGAGAGTCCAAATGAGGTGCGGTTTTCCACCACGCGATCGTGATCGAACGATCTAGATGATGGAGCGGGTTTTAGGTGGGTTTTGGGCCAACATGGAGGGGTGTTGGGCTGCAACACACACGAGGCCTTTTCGGTCCCTCAGTTAACCGTTGGAGTATCAAACAAAGTCCAAATAGTACGAAACTTGACAGGCGGTCTACCGGTAGTAAACCAAGGCCGCTTGGCAAGTCTCGGTCCAATCCGGAAATTTTTAATCCCCACACACGAAAGAAAGGTAGAAATGACCACCGGAGGGGAACGAAGCGCCGGAATGCAAAACGGACAACGCGGAAAATGCTCGAATGCATGAGAAGAACACATATGCAAATGCGATGCACATGATGACATGATATTAGATGCATGACAACGACAACAACACACGGAGACAAAAACCCGAACCCGAGAAAATAAAATAAGTTAACGCCGCAAACGACAAGAGTTGGAGTACAAATTGGGAAAGTTACATCCGGGTTGTTACAACACTCCACCACTACGAAAGGATCTCGTCCCGAGATCTAGGACTAAAAGAACGCCGGGTACTCAGAACGGAGGTGATCCTCGCGTTCCCAGGTAGCTTCACGGTCGGAATGGTGTGACACTTGACTTTGAGGAATTTGATTGACTTATTTGAGTCTTGCGTTCAATCTCTTCGAGAATAGCAACGGGGTGCTCACGGTAAGAGAGATATTCTTGGAGCTCAATGTCCTCGAAGTTGACGGTGCGGTCAGGAGTCTTGAAGCACTTTCAAAGCTGAGAGACATGGAACACATCATGAACATTTGCACAGTTTGAAGGAAGCTCGAGTTGATAGGCGAGGTCGCCTCTCTTGCTGACAATCTTGAAAGGTCCCACGTATCTGGGGGCAAGCTTCCCTTTGATACCAAAGCGACGAGTACCTTTCATAGGATAGACGCGGAGGTAAACATGATCTCTGATCTCGAAAGCCAAATCACAGTGCTTACTATCATAGTTGCTCTTCTGGCGGGATTGGGCTGCTTTGAGGTTATCACGAATGACTTTGCACATTTCCTCTGCCTCTGTGATTAAGTCATTACCCAAAGGCTGACGTTCACCGGTTTCAGACCAGTTGAGAGGGGTACGACACTTCCTGCCATACATAATTTCAAATGGGGCCTTGCCCGAACTTGCTTGAAAACTGTTGTTGTAGGAGAATTCAGCATAAGGAAGACAATCCTCCCACTTCATGCCGAAGGAGATCACACAAGCCCTGAGCATATCTTCAAGAATCTGGTTGACATGCTCGACTTGACCGCTAGTTTGAGGATGGAAAGCTGTGCTGAAGCGGATGTTGGTGCCCATGGCCTTCTGAAAAGAATCCCAAAACTTGGAGGTAAAAATGCTGCCACGGTCTGAAGAGATCACTTGTGGAATACCGTGCAGAGTGACAATTCGAGAGGTATAGAGTTCCGCTAATTGAGCTGTAGTGATTGACTCTTTGATAGGCAGAAAGTGAGCCACTTTAGTGAGTTTGTCGATGACAACGAATATAGCATCATTGCCACGCTTGGACTTTGGAAACCCAGTCACGAAGTCCATCTCAATGTGGTCAAACTTCCATTCTGGAATGGCAAGAGGTTGGAGGAGACCCGCTGGCCTTTGGTGTTCTGCCTTCACTCTTCTGCAGACATCACATTCATTCATGAATTGAGCAATCTCGCGCTTCATTCGAGTCCACCAATAAGCCTGCTTGAGATCCTGATACATCTTCGTACTCCCAGGGTGGATGGAGAGAAGAGAATTTTGAGCCTCGTTCAAGATCACTTTACGAAGGTCACCTTTGGGTACAACAATACGATCCTCGAAGAAGAGAGTGTCCTTGTCATCAAGGCGGTAGCACTTGTACTTGGGTTGGCTCTTGGCAATCCCAATCTTCACCTTTTTCACCATAGCATCAAGAAGCTGGGCTTGGCGAATCTGGTCTTCCAAGGTAGGAGAGACTTGAAGGTTGGCGAGGAAACCTTGCGGAACAACTTGCAGATTAAGTTTGTGGAAAGCTTCACAAAGCTCGGGTTGATAAGGCTTGAGAATAAGACTGTTGCAGTAAGCCTTTCTGCTCAATGTGTCGGCAATCACATTGGCCTTTCCTGGTGTTTACTCGATACTCAGATTATACTCTTGAATCATTTCGACCCATCGAGTTTGCCTGAGGTTGAGATTAGGCTGAGTGAAGATGTACTTGAGACTCTTGTGGTCAGTGCAAATGTCCACTTTTCTTCCCAATAGAAGATGTCTCCAAGTCAAAAGTGCATGCACAACTGCCGCCAACTCGAGATCATGAGTGGGGTAGTTCTTCTCATTGGGCTTCAACTGGCGAGAGGTATAAGCAACAACTTTCTTCTCTTGCATCAATACTACACCAAGACCTTGGAGAGAGGCATCACAAAAGACCTCGTATGGCTTGGATTCATCAGGCGGAGTTAGAACTGGAGCAGTGATCAATTTCTCTTTCAAAGTGTTGAAAGCAATGTCACACTCCGGAGACCAAACATACTTGACGTGCTTCTGGAGAAGATTTGAGAGAGGCTTCACGATCTTAGAAAAGTTTTCAACGAATCTTCGGCAATAGCTTGCGAGACCGAGGAAGCTACGGAGTTGCTTCACGTTCTGAGGAGGTTCCCAATTCACAATTGGAGACACCTTCTCAGGATTCACAGCAATGCCCTTGGCAGAGATGATATGACCAAGATAAAGAACCTCATCGAGCCAAAATTCGCACTTGGAGAACTTGGCATAGAACTGGTGTTCCCTCAGCTTATCGAGTAACGCAAGTGCTTGGCATGATCTTCCTTGTTCTTCGAGAGAACCAGAATGTCGTCGAGATAGACCAAAACGAAGTCATCGGTGTAGGCGTTGAAGATGAAGTTCATCATGCAAGAGAAAGTCGGAGGAGCGTTGACGAGGCCAAAAGACATGACAGTGTATTCATATGAACCAAAGCTTATCCTGAAAGCCGTCTTGGGAATATCTTGCTCACGGATTCGAATCTGATGATAGCCCATACGAAGATCAAGCTTGGAGAATACTTGGGCACCTTTGAGTTGTTCGAACAGCTCATTGATGTTGGGAAGTGGGTATTTGTTCTTGATGGTCTTCTTGTTCAATGGACGGTAATCAACACAATGTCAGTCCGTTCCATCCTTCTTCTTCACAAAAAGAACACCACAACCCCACGGAGAAGAACTAGGCCGGATGAGACCCATTTTCTCTTGAATATCGAGTTGCTTCTTCAACTCCTTCAACTCTTCAGGTCCGAGCTTGTAAGGACGTTTGCACACAGGTTCCGTGCCAGGCTCAAGATCAATAACGAATTCAACTGGCCGGTGCAGAGGCATTCCTAGAAGCTCTTCTGGAAAGACGTCTTGATATTCGCAAACGACTGGAATTTGCGAGATGGCATCGAGTTCACCCTTCTCGTTGAGAGAAAACAGACAGATGGTATCATCACGAGCGGCAAAGGCAATTACATCCTCAGACGAATGAGTCAATTGAATCTGCCTGGCTGCACAATCAAGCTGAGCCTTGTGCTTAGAAAGCCAATCCATTCCGAGAATAAGATCAATATCCGAGTCACCCAGAACATTTGGAGAGGACAAGAACTTATAGTCACCCAAAGTGATTGTAACATCCGGAACGCATACTCAAGATGTCATTTGATGGGCCGGAGAGACAATAGCCAACGGTTTTGGCAACACTTGAGTAACAAAATCATGCTTAGATGCAAAAGGTCTCGAGATGAAACAATGCGATGCACCAGTGTCAAAAAGAACTTAAGCTGGAATATCATTAACAGGAAGGTTACCCATGATGACATCTCATGAATCCTCTGCCTGAGCTGCATTCACCATATTGACCTTGGCGTGCTTGGGGTTATGCTTGACCACAGCTGTACTTGCCGATCTCACAAGAGGAGGAGGAGGAAGACGCCTCTGGTTGAAACACTTGTTGGCATAGTGACCCTTCTGTTGGCACTTGTTGCACGTGACCTCTGAAAGCGGACGGTGATAATGAGCACTCGATCTTGGAGCTTGAAACGAAGTCTTGTTCTGAAAGCCAGGGTTGGGTGGGTGGGAAGAACCACTGCCACCTTTGCTCTTCTGCTGATACGGCTGACGGAATGGAGGAGGAGGAAGCCAATACTTCTGCTGCTTGTCCACTTGAGTAGAGGAAGAAGGAGTAACATCTCTGACTCGCTTCTTGGAAGCATCACACCTCAACTGAGCAGCCTCTTGCTTCAGTGCCATGTTGTAGAACTCATCGTATCTCAAGGGCTCGAAGAGAACAAGAGCTAGCTGAATTTCTTCTCTGAGACCACCCCTGAACTGGTATAGCATGCTCTTCTCATCAGGGACGTCCTGCTTGGTAAAACGGGCGAGCTTCTGGAACAACTTGTTGTAGTCATAGACAGACAAAGAGCCTTGCTTCAGGTTACGGAATTCCTCACGCTTGCTTTCAACCACGCTCTGAGGGATATGATGAGCTCTGAAATTTTGACAGAATTCATCCCAGGTAATAACACGTCCACCTCTAGAGTCCTTGTATTGCTGGAACCATTCTGTAGCTTGATCTTTGAGTTGGAAGGAATCGAACTTAACAAAGTCCTCAGGCCTAACGTTACTGCACTCGAAATGCTTGCACAGATCCACAAGCCAATCATCAGCATCGGTTGCCTCAACACAATTGCTGAAAGTCTTTGGCCCGTTAGCAAGGAACTTGTAACACCCCGGATGTAACTTTCCCAATTTGTACTCTAACTCTTGCCGTTTCCGGCGTTAAGTTATTTTGTTTTCTCGGGTTCGGGTCTTTGTCTCGGTGTGTTGTGGTTGTTGTCATGCATCTCATATCATGTCATCATGTGCATTGCATTTGCATACGTGTTCGTCTCATGCATTCGAGCATTTTCCCTGTTATCCGTTTTGCATTCCGGCGCTTCGTTCTCCTCCGGTGGTCAATTCTACCTTTCTTTCGTGTATGGGGTTTAAACATTTCCGGATTGGACCGAGACTTGCCAAGCGGCCTTGATTTACTACTGGTAGACCGCCTGTCAAGTTTCGTATCATTTGGACTTCGTTTGATACTCCAACGGTTAACCGAGGGACTGAAAAGGCCTCGTGTGTGTTGCAGCCCAACGCCCCTCCAATTTGGCCCAAAACCCACCTAAGCCTTCGCCATCATCTAGATCGTTTGATCACGATCACGCGGCTGCAAACCGCACCTCATTTGGACTCTCCTAGCTCCCTCTATGCCTATATAAAGGCCTCTCCCCGAAAATTCCGGATCCCCTCCTCTTCTAACCCTAAAAAAAATCCACCGCGCGCAGCCGGACAAAACTGCCGCCGACGGACATGTCTGCTCGCCGCCACCGACCAACCGCGCGGGGCCACGTGGCACCCCGGCGCCCGCCGCCGCCGCGCCCACGGGAGCCCGCCGCCGGCCTGCCTCCACCGCCTCCCGGGCCGCGCCTCCACCGCGCCCCCCGCCGCGAGCTCCGCCGCGCGCTGCCGAGCCGCCCGCCGTCGCTCCTCCACTACTCCGCCTCCTCCCCGCCAGCGCGCCCCGCCGCCGCACCGGGCCGCCACGGCCACCACCGCGCTCCGCCGCCCCGGTCGCGCTTCGCCGCCCGGCCGCCACCGCCATCACCACCGCCGCCCGGACGTCTCCCCCTCCTCCGGCGTCATCCCCTCCGCCGGTGAACAGTGCCCCGGACATCCTCGAAATCCGCGCCCAGCCAGATCTGAGATCTATTTTTTTTCGGGTTGGCTTTTCTCAGAAAACCCTAATCCATGTGCCTATTTTCATCATGCTATAACTCCGCAACCGTAGCTCCGATTCATGCATATAGCATATCAAAATGTTCATCTCAGAGAGTACATCATTTCATTCCATTGCATCATTTTCATTCGAGTTCATCTTGATGCCCGAAATGCTGTTAGAAGGAGGCTACTTGAGATAATTGTCAGATGTGCTACTCCATTTAGGTTTTTGTCATTTTTGCCATGATTATTGTGTGCATGATATGCCCTGATGTTCTACATATGTTTTGTTAAGGGTTTTGTCATATTTCCAGAGGTGCAACCCATGTATATTTGCAATGTGTGTGGTGACTAGCACAAGCGTGCAAAGTAGTGCACTTGCTAATTCTGTTTTCAGGGACTTAGCATTTCCACTAAGTCCTTAATCTGTTTATCTCATGATGCCATATGTTCATGCTGTTTCCTAGTGATCCGTGCCTCTTTTGAGGATGATCAGTAAGGATGTTTTGTTAATATTGTAGTGCTACATGCATCCATGTCTTTGTTTGCAATTATGGAGTACCCTAGCTTGAGTCAATCGAGCTCTACTTTTGCTACTTTGTGAATCTGGGCAGATTGTCAACTTGTTTGCAATTTTGCCGATGATTTTTTAGTTGATCCGTGCATGCTATGCTATTGTTCTTGCCATGTCTAGCTTGTATTTTGTGTATTGTTGATGGATCTATGCTTAGATTATCATGACTTGCTCCGTAGTGAGTGCATCGAGCTCGTAAACATGCCTACTTGAGTTATGTTTCAGCATGTGCCAGTTTTCACTAAGTCTGTGATCTGGTTATGTTTTTGCTATGTTCGCATGCTTGCAATTGTATTTTCTGATCCCTTTTGGCTCAAGGTCACTAAGGGACTTTTGTTAAGCTCTTTGAGTAGCTCCATGCCATGCTTTACTTTGCCATGTTCAGGTCCTGTAGCATGTAGTTTTGTTGCTCCGAAGAGTGCTACCTGATCTGAAATTCCAGACAAGTGTTAATTTCACAAAGTCTGAGATCTGTTTGCCATATGCATTTTTGCCATGCTTGTTTGAACCTGTTAATGGATGAATTGGTCGTAGCTCAGTGCTAGACTTTTCTTAAGCATCTTGAATGCATCCCTGCCATGTATTGTGTTGTCATGTTTGGGTGCTGTAGCATGTTCATCTCATTGCATTTAGATGACTACTTGCTGTAATCGCAGACCGGTGACATTTTTGAATCGCTTGCCATTTCCAAACCGTAACTCCGATTCCGGCGTTCTTTATATCGTTTTCAAGCGATTTCATCTCATCTTTCCAGTGGCACACTTGGATTCCCAAGTTGAGGCCAGGTTCTTGCATTTCCTATCATATCTTGCATATGCATCCCGCATAGCATATCATCTTTGCATCGTCTTGTTTGGTCTTGCACGTGGTTGATTGTGTCCTTGTTGCTTGTTTGTTTTGTTTGGGTAGAGCCGGGAGACGAGTTTGCTAACGAGGAGCCCGTTGAGTTTGCTTTCGAGGATCCAGTCAACTCTGACAACTGTGCAGGCAAGATGATCATACCCTCGAAATCACTACTATCTTTGCTATGCTAGTTTGCTCGCTCTTTTGCTATGCCAATGCTACGATGCCTACCACTTGCTTTCAAGCCTCCCAAATTGCCATGTCAAACCTCTAACCCACCATGTCCTATCAAACCGTTGATTGGCTATGTTATCGCTTTGCTCAGCCCCTCTTATAGCGTTGCTAGTTGCAGGTGAAGATTGAAGGCCGTTCCTTGTTGGAACATTTATTTACTTGTTGGGATATCATTATATTGCTATGTTATCTTAATGCATCTATATACTTGGTAAAGGGTGGAAGGCTCGGCCTCTCGCCTAGTGTTTTGTTCCACTCTTGCCGCCCTAGTTTCCGTCATATCGGTGTTATGTTCCTGGATTTTGCGTTCCTTACGCGGTTGGGTTATAATGGGAACCCCTTGATAGTTCGCCTTGATTAAAGCTTTTCCAGCAATGCCCAACCTTGGTTTTACCATTTGCCACCTAGCCTCTTTTTCCCTTGGGTTTCCGGAGCCCGAGGGTCATCTTATTTAACCCCCCCCCCCGAGCCAGTGCTCCTCTGAGTGTTGGTCCGAACTGAGCTGCCTGCGGGGCCACCTCGGGGAAACTTGAGGGTTGGTTTTACTCGTAGCTAGTCTCATCTGAGTGTGCCCTGAGAACGAGATATGTGCAGCTCCTATCGGGATTTGTCGGCACATTCAGGCGGTGTTACTGGTCTTGTTTTAACCTGTCGAAGTGTCTTGAATAACCGAGATACCGAGTCTGATCGGAACATCTTGGGAGGAGGTCTATTCCTTCGTTGACCGTGAGAGCTTGTCATGGGCTAAGTTGGGACTCCCCTGCAGGGATTTGAACTTTCGAAAGCCATGCCCGCGGTTATGGGCAGATGGGAATTTGTTAATGTCCGGTTGTAGATAACTTGAACCTTAACTTAATTAAAATGAATCAACTGAGTGTGTTACCGTGATGGCCTCTTCTCGGCGGAGTCCGGGAAGTGGACACGGTGTTGGAGTAATGTTTGCGCAGGTTGCTCTCTAGTTTCTCGCTCGCGCTTTGCCTCCTCTTCTCGCTCTCTTTTGCGAATAAGTTAGCCACCATACTTGCTAGTCGCTTGCTGCAGCTCCACATATTTTACCTTGCCTTACCTATAAGCTTAAATAGTCTTGATCGCGAGGGTGCGAGATTGCTGAGTCCCTGTGGCTCACAGATTACTATTACACCAGATGCAGGGCCTGATGATTCCGCTCCAGGAGACGCGTTGAGCTCAAGTGGGAGTTCGACGAGGACTCTCAACGTTACTATGTTTCCTTTCCTGATGATCAGTAGTGGTGCCCAGTTGGGGGTGATCGGGACCGTGTCGCATGTTGGGTTATCTTTTATTTTGGCGCCGTAGACGGGCCATGAGTGTTTGGATGATGTAATGTTATTTATGTACTTGATTGACGTGGCGAGTGTAAGCCAACTATGTTATCTCCCCTTTATTATTATATTACATGGGATGTTGTGAAGATTGCCTAACTTGCGACATATGCCTTCAATGCGATTATGTCTCTAAGTCGTGCCTCGACACGTGGGAGCTATAGTCGCATCGAGGGTGTTACAAGTTGGTATCAAAGCCTTCCCCGACCTTAGGAGCCCCATTGCTTGATCATTATTAGCGGCCGAGTTGTGTCTAGAAAAATGTTTTGAGTCATTAGGAATTATATATCGGAGAGTTTAGGAATTCTTTTTACTTCCCAGTCTCCTCATCGCTCTGGTAAGGCATCCTGACGTAGAGTTTTGACTCTTCTCTTCTCAAATTTCTCTAAAAAAATTTAGGATCACGCGGGTATCTTGCAATCATTCCGATGGTTTTATGATGAGAACATTGTCTTGGTGCCTCCTGTCAAGGGTTTAGTGGAAGTATCCCGGGCAGTTGAGCTCTGAGGTGTTGTCGTCATAATTTTATCGTTGCAGTTCTGGAATACCTGAGTTTAGTACGTGGACATCGAAAATCTCTTTTATGCAGTTCGTTGGTGAGATAACCTCGACGCCACCCAGTACTGGGGCGGGAGTTCAGGAGTATCGCCATAACTTGTATAACGGATGCTTTTCGAAGGTTGAGGTAGATGGTTTCCGAAGGTTTCTTGGTTATGTGTTGAAGGATGGATACAGCTGGATGTAGGATTTGCTAGTTTGGGTGAGATATTATGCTTCCCCTGTATCCCCAACACCTGATTGCATAACCGGAAAGGTTCGGGAGTTTCATAGGTGGGAATTCTTGTAGCTCTAGTTCTTCTTCCACGGATATTGGTTTGAGATTGGGATTTCTTACCGATTATTCGTTCTTGATCCGTACCTTGTTGATTTATTTCTCTACCTTAATTCTACGTGGCTTCTCAATTTATGGATATGTGACCATTTCAAGAGGAATGCATTCGTTCATTTTGTTCAGATGTGAAGACTATATGTTGCAATTTTCATTCCGTTGGATTCAGCTTCAATATTTGTCTATCAATGTGCTAATGGTGGTCAACCTCTTCAGGATGGCTCCTCCAACACGCACGACTCCGAATCCTGATCCGCCACCACCTCCACCTCCTCCGGAGGCATGGCAAGCTGTGATGGCCGCAACCAATGCAAACACACAGTTGATCATGCAAATTCTCCAAGAGCGCAATCAAGGCAACCAAGGGAACCAAGGCAACAATCAGAATCACTTTGCTACACTCAACCAGTTCCTTGCTAACGGGCCAAAGACTTTCAGCAATTGTGTTGAGGCAACTGATGCTGACGATTGGCTTGTGGATCTGTGCAAGCATTTCGAGTGCAGTAACGTCAGGCCTGAGGACTTTGTTAAGTTCACTTCCTTCCAACTCAAAGATCAAGCTGCAGAATGGTTCCAGCAGTACAAGGATTCCAGAGGTGGACGTGTTATCACTTGGGATGATTTCCGTTGAGATTTCCGAGCTCATCATATTCCCAGAGCGTGGTTGAAAGCAAGCGTGAGGAATTCCGCAACCTGAAGCAAGGCTCTTTGTCTGTCTATGACTACAACAAGTTGTTCCAAAAGCTCGCCCGTTTTGCCAAGCAGGACGTCCCTGATGAGAAGAGCATGATATACCAGTTCAGGGGTGGTCTCAGAGAAGAAATCCAGCTAGCTCTTGTTCTCTTCGAGCCCTTGAGATACGATGAGTTCTACAACATGGCACTAAAGCAAGAGGCTGCTCAGTTGAGGTGTGATGCTTCCAAGAAGCGAGTCAGAGATGTTACTCCTTCTTCCTCTACTCAAGTGGCCAAGCAGCAGAAGTATTGGCTTCCTCCTCCTCCGTTCTGTCAGCCGTATCAGCAGAAGAGCAAAGGTGGCAGTGGTTCTTCCCACCCACCCAACCCTGGCTTTCAGACCAAGACTTCGTCTCAAGCTCCAAGATCAAGTGCTCTGTATCACCATCCGCTTTCAGAGGTCATGTGCAACAAGTGCCAACAGAAGGGTCAATATGCCAACAAGTGTTTCAACCAGAGGCGTCTTCCTCCTCCTCCTGTCAGATCGGCGGTACAGCTGTGGTCAAGCATAACCCCAAGCATGCCAAGGTCAACTTGATGAGTGCAGCTCAGGCAGAGGACTCATCAGATGTCATCATGGGTAACCTTCCAGTTAACGATGTTCCTGCAAAAGTACTTTTTGACTCTGGTGCATCGCATTCCTTCATGTCATTCCCATTTGCATCGGAGAACAATTTTAGTACTAAGGCTTTACCTAGAGCTATGCAAGTCGTCTCTCCGGCTAAGCGTCTGAGTTCTAGTATGATGGTTCCGGATATTTCTATCTTGATGGGTGATTTCAAGTTTCTGGCTTCTCCAATGGTTCTTGGTGACTCGGATATTGATCTTATTCTCGGAATGGATTGGCTCTCTAAGAACAAGGAACATCTTGATTGTGCAGCCAGGCAGATTCAATTGACTCATTCGTCTAAGGATGTAATTGTCTTTGCCACTCGTGATGATACCATCCGTCTGTTTTCTCTCAGTGAGAAGGGTGAATTGGATGCTATCTCAGATTCCAGCCGTTTGCGAATATCAAGACGTCTTTCCAGAAGAGCTCCCAGGAATGCCTCCACACCGGCTAGTTGAATTTGTAATTGATCTTGAACCTGGCACGGAACCTGTGTGCAAACGTCCTTACAAGCTCGGACCTGAAGAGTTGAAGGAGCTGAAGAAGCAACTCGATATTCAAGAGAAAATGGGTCTCATTCGGCCTAGTTCTTCTTCATGGGGTTGTGGTGTTCTTTTTGAGAAGAAGAAGGATGGAACAGATCGACTTTGTGTTGATTACCGTCCAGTGAACAAGAAGACCATCAAGAACAAATACCCACTTCCCAACATCAATGAGCTGTTCGAACAACTCAAAGGTTCCCAAGTATTCTCCAAGCTTGATCTCCGTATGGGTTATCATCAGATTCGAATCCGTGAGCAAGATATTCCAAAGACGGCTTTCAGGACAAGTTTTGGTTCATATGAATACACTGTCATGTCTTTTGGCCCCGTCAATGCTCCTCCGACGTTCTCTCGCATGATGAACTTCATCTTCAACGCCTACACCAATGACTTTGTTTTGGTCTATCTCGACAACATTCTGGTTTTCTCGAAGAACAAGGAAGATCATGCCAAGCACTTGCGTTTGGTTCTTGATAAGTTGAGGGAACATCAGTTCTACGCCAAGTTCTCCAAGTGAGAATGTTGGCTCGATGAGGTTCTTTATCTTGGTCATATCATCTCTGCCGAGGGCATTGCCGTGAATCCTGAGAAGGTGTCTGCAATTGTGAATTGGGAACCTCCTCAGAACGTGAAGCAACTCCGTAGCTTCCTCGGTCTCGCAAGCTATTGCCGAAGATTTGTTGGAAACTTTTCTAAGATCGCGAAGCCTCTCTCTAATCTTCTCCAGAAGCACGTCAAGTACGTTTGGTCTCCGGAGTGTGATATTGCTTTCAACACTTTGAAAGAGAAATTGATCACTGCTCCAGTTCTGACTCCGCCTGATGAATCCAAGCCGTACGAGGTCTTTTGTGATGCCTCTCTCCAAGGTCTTGGCGCAGTATTGATGCAAGAGAAGAAAGTTGTTGCTTATACTTCTCGCCAGTTGAAGCCTAATGAGAAGAACTACCCCACTCATGATCTCGAGTTGGCGGCAGTTGTGCATGCTCTTTTGACTTGGAGACATCTTCTATTGGGAAGAAAAGTGGACATTTTCACTGATCACAAGAGTCTCAAGTACATCTTCACTCAGCCTAATCTCAACCTCAGGCAAACTCGATGGGTCGAAATGATTCAAGAGTATAATCCGAGTATCGAGTATACTCCAGGCAAGGCCAATGTGATTGCTGACGCATTGAGCAGGAAAGCTTACTGCAACAGTCTGATTCTCAAGCCTTATCAACCCGAGCTTTATGAAGCTTTCCGCAAACTTAATCTGCAAGTTGGTCCTCAAGGTTTCCTCACAAACCTTCAAGTCTCTCCTACCTTGGAAGACCAGATTCGCCAAGCCCAGCTTCTTGATGCTATGGTGAAAAAGGTGAAGACTGGGATTGCCAAGAGTCAACCCAAGTACAAGTGCTACCGCCTTGATGACAAGGATACTCTCTTCTTCGAGGATCGTATTGTTGTACCCAAAGGTGACCTCTGTAAAGTGATCATGAACGAGGCTCACAATTCTCTCCTCTCCATCCACCCTGGGAGCACGAAGATGTATCAGGACCTTAAGTAGGCTTATTGGTGGACTCGAATGAAGCGCGAGATTGCTCAATTCGTGAATGAATGTGATGTCTGCAGAAGAGTGAAGGCAAAACACCAAAGGCCAGCAGGTCTCCTCCAACCTCTTGCCATTCCAGAATGGAAGTTTGACCACATTGAAATGGACTTCGTGACTGGGTTTCCTAAGTCCAAGCGTGGCAATGATGCTATATTCGTTGTCATCGATAAACTCACTAAAGTGGCTCATTTTCTGCCTATCAAAGAGTCGATCACTGCAGCTCAATTGGCAGAACTCTATACCTCTCGTATTGTCTCCCTGCACGGTATTCCACAAGTGATCTCTTCAGACCGTGGCAGCATCTTTACATCAAAGTTTTGGGATTCTTTTCAGAAGGCCATGGGCATCAACATCCGCTTCAGCACATCTTTCCATCCTCAAACTAGCGTTCAAGTCGAGCGTGTCAACCAGATTCTTGAAGATATGCTCAGGCCTTGTGTGATCTCCTTCGGCATGAAGTGGGAGGATTGTCTTCCTTATGCTGAATTCTCCTACAACAACAGTTTTCAAGCAAGTTCGGGCAAGGCCCCATTTGAAATTCTGTATGGCAGGAAGTGTCGTACCCCTCTCAACTGGTCTAAAACCGGTGAACGTCAGCTTTTGGGTAATGACTTAATCACAGAGGCAGAAGAAATGTGCAAAGTCATTCGTGATAACCTCAAAGCAGCCCAATCCTGTCAGAAGAGCTACTATGATAGTAAGCACCGTGATTTGGCTTTCAAGATCGGAGATCATGTTTACCTCCGCGTCTCTCCTATGAAAGGTACTTGTCGCTTCGGTATCAAAGGGAAGCTTGCCCCTAGATACGTGGGACCTTTCAAGATTGTCAGCAAGAGAGGCGACCTCGCCTATCAACTCGAGGTTCCTTCAAACTTTGCAAATGTTCATGACGTGTTCCATGTCTCTCAGCTCTGAAAGTGCTTCAAGACTCCTGACCGCACTGTCAACTTCGAGGACATTGAGCTCCAAGAAGATCTCTCTTATCGTGAGCACCCAGTTGCTATTCTTGAAGAGACTGAACGCAAGACTCGCAACAAGTCAATCAAATTTCTCAAAGTCAAGTGGTCACACCTTTCCGACCGTGAAGCTACATGGGAACATGAGGATCACCTCCGTTCTGAGTACCCAGCGTTCTTTGAGTCCTAGATCTCGGGACGAGATCCTTTCGTAGTGGTGGAGTGTTGTAACACCCTGGATGTAACTTTCCCAATTTGTACTCCAACTCTTGCCGTTTCCGGCGTTAAGTTATTTTGTTTTCTCAGGTTCGGGTCTTTGTCTCCGTGTATTGTGGTTGTTGTCATGCATCTCATATCATGTCATCATGTGCATTGCATTTGCATACATGTTCGTCTCATGCATTCGAGCATTTTCCCCGTTGTCCGTTTTGCATTCCGGCGCATCGTTCTCCTCCGGTGGTCAATTCTACCTTTCTTTCGTGTGTGAGGTATAAACATTTCCAGATTGGACCGAGACTTGCCAAGCGGCCTTAGTTTACTACCGGTAGACCGCCTGTCAAGTTTCGTATCATTTGGACTTCGTTTGATACTCCAACGGTTAACCGAGGGACGAAAAGGCCTCGTGTGTGTTGCAGCCCAATACCCTCCAATTTGGGCCCAGAAACCCACCTAACTCTTGCGCTCCCATCATCTAGATTCGTTCGAATCACGATCGCGTGGACGAAACCGCCACCTTCATTTTGGGACTCTCCTAGCTCCCTCTATGCCTATATAAAGCCTCTCCCCGGAATTCGGATTCCCCTCCTCTTTAACCCTAAAATCCCCTCCGCGCAGCCGGAAAAATCCGACCGCCGGACGTGTCCGCCGCGCCACCACACCGCCCGCCAGCGTGGCCGCCCCACATCGCCGCGCCCGCGAGCCCGCGGCCGCGGCCCCCCCGAGGCCCGCCCCCCGCCGCCGTCCGAGCTCCGCGCCGCCCCGAGCCGCCCGCCCCTCTCCGCCGCCACGCCGCCTCCCGGCCGGCGCGCCCCGCCGCCGCACGGGCCGCCGCCTCACCCCGCGCTCGCCCGCCCCCGGCGCTCCTCCCGCCGCCCCGCCATCACCACCGCGCCCGGCCGTCTCCCCCTCCACCGGCGTCATCCCCGGCCGCCGGTGAACAGTCCCCCGGGCCATCCTGCGGAAATCCGCGCCCGACCAAATCTGCAGATCTGTTTTTTTTTCGGCGTGACTTTTCTCAGAAAACCCTATCCATGTGCCTATCTTCATCATGCATAATCTGCATTCGTAGCTACCGATTCAGTGCATATAGCATATCAAAATGTTCACCTCAGAGAGTACATCATTTCAGTTCCATTGCATCATTTTCATTTGAGTTCATCTTGATGCCCGAAATGCTGTTAGAAGGAGGGCTACTTGAGTTAATTGTCAGATCTGCTACTCCATTTAGGTTTTTGTCATTTTTGCCATGATTATGTGTGCATGATATGCCCTGATGTTCTACATATGTTTTGTTAAGGGTTTTGCCATCTTCCAGAGGTGCAACCCATGTATTTTTGTGATGTGTGTGGTGGACTAGCACAAGCTTGCAAAGTGAGGCACTTGGTAATTCTGTTTTCAGGGACTTAGCAATTCCACTAAGTCCTTGATCTGTTTATCTCATGATGCCATATGTTCATGCTGTTTCCTAGTGATCGGTGCCTCTTTTGAGGATGATCAATAAGGATGTTTTGTTAATATTGTAGTGCTCTATCCATCCATGTTTTTATTTGCAATTATGGAGCACCCTAGCTTGAGTCAATCGAGCTCTACTTTTTCTACTTTGTGAATCTGGGCAGATTGTCAACTTGTTTGCAATTTTGCCGATGATGTTGTAGTTGATCCGTGCATGCTATGCTATTGTTCTTGCCATGTCTAGCTTAAATTTTGTGTATTCTTGATGGATGTATGCTTAGCTTATCATGACTTTATCCGTAGTGAGTGCATCAAGCTCGTAAACATGCCTACTTGAGTTATGTTTCAGCATGTGCTAGTTTTCACTAAGTCTGTGATCTGGTTATGTTTTTGCTATGTTCGCATGCTTGCAATTGTATTTTCTGATCCCTTTTGGCTCAAGGTGTCTAAGGGACTTTTGTTAATGTCTTTGAGTAGCTCCATGCCATGCTTTACTTTGCCATGTTCAGGTCCTGTAGCATGTAGTTTTATTGCTCCGAAGAGTGCTACCTGATCTGAAATTCCAGACAAGTGTTAATTTCACAAAGTCTAAGATCTGTTTGCCATATGCATTTTTGCCATGCTTGTTAGAACCTGTTAGTGGATGAATTGGTCGTAGCTCAGTGCTTGACTTTTGTTAAGCATTTTGAATGCATCCCTGCCATGTATTGTGTTGTCATGTTTGGGTGCTGTAGCATGTTCATCTCATTGCATTTAGATGACTACTTGCTGTAATCGCAGACCGGTGACATTTTTGAATAGCTTGCCATTTCCAAACCGTAACTCCGATTCCGGCGTTCTTTATATCGTTTTCAAGCAATTTCATCTCATCTTTCCAGTGGCACACTTGGATTCCCAGGTTGAGGCCAGGTTCTTGCATTTCCTATCATATCTTGCATATGCATCCCGCATCGCATCCCGCATAGCATATCATCTTTGCATCGTCTTGTTTGGTCCTTGCACGTGGTTGATTGTGTCCTTGTTGCTTGTTTGTTTTGTTTGGGTAGAGCCGGGAGACGAGTTTGCTCACGAGGATCCCGTTGAGTTTGCTTTCGAGGATCCAGCTAACTCTGACAACTGTGTAGGCAAGATGATCATATCCTCGAAATCACTACTATCTTTGCTATGCTAGTTTGCTCGCTCTTTTGCTATGCCAATGCTACGATGCCTACCACTTGCTTTCAAGCCTCCCAAATTGCCATGTCAAACCTCTAACCCACCATGTCCTAGCAAACCGTTGATTGGCTATGTTACCGCTTTGCTCAGCCCCTCTTATAGCGTTGCTAGTTGCAGGTGAAGATTGAAGGCCGTTCCTTGTTGGAACATTTATTTACTTGTGGGATATCATTATATTGCTATGTTATCTTAATGCATCTATATACTTGGTAAAGGGTGGAAGGCTCGGCCTCTCGCCTAGTGTTTTGTTCCACTCTTGCCGCCCTAGTTTCCGTCATATCGGTGTTATGTTCCCGGATTTTGCGTTCCTTACGCGGTTGGGTTATAATGGGAACCCCTTGATAGTTCGCCTTGATTAAAGCTTTTCCAGCAATGCCCAACCTTGGTTTTACCATTTGCCACCTAGCCACTTTTTCCCTTGGGTTTCCAGAGCCCGAGGGTCATCTTATTTACCCCCCCCCCCCCCGAGCCAGTGCTCCTCTGAGTGTTGGTCCGAACTGAGCTGCCCGCGGGGCCACCTCGGGGAAACTTGAGGGTTCGTTTTACTCGTAGCTAGTCTCATCTGAGTGTGCCCTGAGAACAAGATATGTGCAGCTCCTATCGGGATTTATCGGCACATTCGGGCGGTGTTGCTGGTCTTGTTTTAACCGGTCGAAGTGTCTGGAATAACCGAGATACCGAGTCTGATCGGAACATCTTGGGAGGAGGTCTATTCCTTCATTGACCGTGAGAGCTTGTCATGGGCTAAGTTGGGACTCCCCTACAGGGATTTGAACTTTCGAAAGCCGTGCCCGCGGTTATGGGCAGATGGGAATTTGTTAATGTCCGGTTGTAGATAACTTGAACCTTAACTTAATTAAAATGAATCAACTGAGTGTGTTACCGTGATGGCCTCTTCTCGGCGGAGTCCGGGAAGTGGACACGGTGTTGGAGTAATGTTTGCGCAGGTTGCTCTCTAGTTTCTCGCTCGTGCTTTGCCTCCTCTTCTCGCTCTCTTTTGCGAATAAGTTAGCCACCATACTTGCTAGTCGCTTGCTGCAGCTCCACATATTTTACCTTACCATACCTATAAGCTTATATAGTCTTGATCGCGAGGGTGCGAGGTTGCTGAGTCCCTGTGGCTCACAGATTACTATTACACCAGATGCAGGGCCTGATGATTCCGCTCCAGGAGACGCGTTTGAGCTCAAGTGGGAGTTCGACGAGGACTCTCAACGTTACTATGTTTCCTTTCCTGATGATCAGTAGTGGTGCCTAGTTGGGGGTGATCGGGACCGTGTCGCATGTTGGGTTATCTTTTATTTTGGCACCGTAGACGGGCCATGAGTGTTTGGATGATGTAATGTTATTTATGTACTTGATTGACGTGGCGAGTGTAAGCCAACTATGTTATCTCCCCTTTATGATTTATATTACATGGAATGTTGTGAAGATTGCCTAACTTGCGACTTATGCCTTCAATGCGATTTTGTCTCTAAGTCATGCCTCGACACGTGGGAGCTATAGTCGCATCGAGGGTGTTACAGAACTGGTTGAGTGTAGCAAAGTGATTCTGATTGTTGCCTTGGTTCCCTTGGTTGCCTTGATTGTGCTCTTGAAGAATTTGCATGATCAATTGTGTGTTTGTATTGGTTGCGGCCATCACAGCTTGCCATGCCTCTGGAGGAGGTGGAGGTGGTGGCAGATCAGGATTCGGAGTCGTGCGCGTTGGAGGAGCCATCCTGAAGAGGTTGACATCCATTAGCACATTGATAGACAAATACTGAAGCTGAATCCAACGGAATGAAAATTGCAACGTATAGTCTTCACATCCGAACAAAATGAACGATTGCATTCCTCTTGAAATGGTCACATATCCATAAATTGAGAAGCCACTTAGAATTATGGTAGATAAATAAATCAACAAGGTACGAATCAAGAACGAATAATCGGTAAGAAATCCCAATCTCAAACCAACTATCCATGGAAGAAGAACTAGAGCTACAAGAATTCCCACCTATGAAACTCCCGAACCTTTCCGGTTATGCAATCAGGTGTTGGGGATACAGGGGAAGCATAATATCTCACCCAATTCTAGCAAATCCTACATCCAGCTGTATCCATCCTTCAACACATAACCAAGAAAAAACTTCGGAAACCATCTACCTCAACCTTCGAAAAGCATCCGTTATACAAGTTATGGCGATATTCCCGAACTCCCGCCCCAGTACGGGGTGGTGTCGAGGTTATCTCACCAACGAACTGCATAAAAGAGATTTTCGATGTCGGCGTACTAAACTCAGGTATTCTAGAATTGCAACGATAAAATTATGACGACAACACCTCAGAGCTCAACTCCCCGGGACACTTCCACAAAACCCCTGACAGGAGGCACCGAGACAATGTTCTCATCATAACACCATCGAAACGATTCCAAGATACCCGCTCGATCCAAATTTTTTTTAGTGAAATTTGAGAAGAGAAGAGTCAAAACTCTACATCAGGATGCCTTACCAGAGCGATGAGGAGACTAGGAAGTAAAAAGAATTCCTAAACTCTTCGATATATAATTCCTAAATGACTCAAAACATTTTTCTAGACACAACTCGGCCGCTAAAAATGATCAAGCAATGGGGCTCTTAAGGTCGGGGAAGGCTCTGATTACCAACTTGTAACACCCTCAATGCGACTATATCTCTCACGTGTCGAGGCACAACTTAGAGGCATAGTCGCATTGAAGGCATATGTCGCAAATTAGGCAATCTTCACAACATCCCATGTAATATAGATAAATAAAGGGGAGATAACATAGTTGGCTTACACTCGCCATGTCAATCAAGTACATAAATAACATTACATCATTCAAACACTCATGGCTCAACTACGGCGCCAAAATAAAAGATAACCCAACAAGCGACACGGTCCCAATCACACCCAACTGGGCACCACTACAGATCATCAGGAAAGGAAACATAGTATCGTTGAGAGTCCTCATTGAACTCCAACTTGAGCTCAATCGCGTCTCCTGGAGCGGAATCATCAAGCCCTGCATCTGGTGTTATAGTAAAGTGTGAGCCATAGGGACTCAGCAATCTCGCACCCTCGTGATCAAGACTATTTAAGCTTATAGGTAAGGTAAGGTAAATATGTGGAGCTGCAGCAAGCGACTAGGAAGAATATGGTGGCTAACTTATTCACAAAGGAGAGCGAGAAGAGGAGGCAAAGCGCGAGCGAGAATCTAGAGAGCAACCTGCGCAAACATTACTCCAACACCGTGTCCACTTCCCGGACTCCGCCGAGAAGAGGCCATCACGGTAACACACTCAGTTGATTCATTTTAATTAAGTTAAGGTTTAAGTTATCTACAACCGGACATTAACAAATTCCCATCTGCCCATAACCGCGGGCACGGCTTTCGAAAGTTCAAATCCCTGTAGGGGAGTCCCAACTTAGCCCATGACAAGCTCTCACGGTCAATGAAGGAATAGACCTCCTCCCAAGACGTTCCAATCAGACTCGGTATCTCGGTTCTTCAAGACACTTCGATAGGTTAAAACAAATCCAGCAACACCGCCCGAATGTGCCGACAAATCCCGATAGGAGCTGCACATATCTCTTTCTCAGGGCACAATCGGATAAGCAATCCATACAACTAAAACTAGCCCTCGAGTTTCCCCGAGGTGGCGCTGCAAGGGGCTCTAGGGTGGACCAACACTCAGAGGAGCACTGGCGCGGGGGGGCTAAAAGAAGATGACCCTCGGGCTCCGGAAACCCAAGGGAAAAAGAGGCTAGGTGGCAAATGGTAAAACCAAGGTTGGGCATTGCTGGAAAAGCTTTAATCAAGGTGAACAATCAAGGGGTTCCCATTATAACCCAACCGCGTAAGGAACGCAAAATCCGGGAACATAACACCGATATGACGGAAACTAGGGCGGCAAGAGTGGAACAAAACACTAGGCGAGAGGCCGAGCCTTCCACCCTTTACCAAGTATATAGATGCATTAAGATAACATGGCAAAATAATGATATCCCAACAAGTAAATAAAAGTTCCAACAAGGAACGGCCTCCAATCTTCACCTGCAACTAGCAACGCTATAAGAGGGGCTGAGCAAAGCGGTAACATAGCCAATCAACGGTTTGCTAGGACATGGTGGGTTAGAGGTTTGACATGGCAATTTGGGAGGCTTGAAAGCAAGTGGTAGGCATCGTAGCATTGGCATAGCAAAAGAGCGAGCAATCTAGCATAGCAAAGATAGTAGTGATTTCGAGGGTATGATCATCTTGCCTGCACAGTTGTCAGAGTTGACTGGATCCTCGAAAGCAAACTCAACGGGCTCCTCGTTAGCGAACTCATATCCCATCTCTACCCAAACAAGACAAACAAGAAAATGGAACACAATCACCCACGTGCAAGGTTCAAACAATATGATGCAATGATGATATGCTATGCGGGATGCGATGCGGGATGCATATGCAAGATTTGACAAGGGATGCATGAACCTGGCCTCAACTTGGGAATCCAAGTGTGACACTGGAAAGATGAGATGAAATCGCTTGAAAACGATATAAAGAACGCCGGAATCGGAGTTACGGTTTGGAAATGGCAAGCGATTCAAAAATGACCACGTTCTGCGATTTACAGCAAGTAGCCATCTAAATGCAATGAGATGAACATGCTACGACACTCAAACATGACAACAAAATACATGGCAGGGATGCATTCATAATGCTTAACAAAAGTCTAGCACTGAGCTACGGCCAATTTATCCATTAACAGGTTCCAACAAGCATGGCAAAAATGCATATGGCGAACAGATTTCAGACTTAGTGAAATTAACACTTGTCTGGAATTTCAGATCAGGTAGCACTCTTTGGAGCAACAAAACTACATGCTACAGGACCTGAACATGGCAAAGTAAAGCATGGCATGGAGCTACTCAAAGGTATTAACAAAAGTCCCTTAGTGACCTTGAGCCAAAAGGGATCAGAAAATACAATTGCAAGCATGTGAACATAGCAAAAACATAATCAGTTTTCAGACTTGGTGAAAACTGGAGCATGCTGAAAACAGATATCAAGTAGGCATGTTTACGAGCTCGATGCACTCACTACAAACCAAGTCATGATAATCTAAGCATACAACCATCAAGAATACAAAAAATTCAAGCTGGACATGGCAAGAACAATAGCATAGCATGCATGGATCAACTACAACATCATCGGCAAAATTGCAAACAAGTTGACAATCTGCCCAGATTCACAAAGTAGCAAAAGTAGAGCTCGATTTACTCAAGCTAGGGTGCTCCATAATTGCAAACAAAGACATGGATGGATAGAGCACTACAATATTAACAAAACATCCTTACTGATCATCCTCAAAAGTGGCACGGATCACTAGGAAACAACATGAACATATGGCCATATGAGATAAACAGCTCAAGGACTTAGTGGAATTGCAAAGTCCCTGAAAACAGAATTACCAAGTGCCTCACTTTGCAAGCTTGTGCTAGACACCACACACATCACAAAAATACATGGGTTGCACCTCTGGAAAGATGACAAAAGCCTTAACAAAACATATGTAGAGCTCGTGGGCATATCATGCACACATTAAGCATGGCAAAAATGACAAAAAGCTAAATGGAGCAGCATATCTGACAATTATCTCAAGTAGCCCTCTTCTAACAGCATTTCGGTCATCAAGATGAACTCAAATGAAAATGATGAAATGGAATAAAATGATGTACTCTCTGAGTTGAACATTTTGATATGCTATATGCCCAAAACGGAGCTACGGATGCAAAGTTACAGCATTATGAAGATGGGCACATGAGCTAGGGTTTCGGGAGAAAGAGGTCAACCGGATCCAGATCTGGAGTTCGCCGGCACGGATCCCGAGGACTGCCGGCCGGAGTTTCACCAGAGGAGGGCGCGGGGCGGCGCCGGGGAGGTCGGAGGAGGCGGATCCGGTCGGATCCGATCGCCGGAGCTCCTGCCGGCGACGAGTACAGCGCGGCGAGGAGGCGGACGCCGGCGCGGGACGGACGGCGGCCTGTGGCGGACGGTGGCCGAGGCGGAGAGGCGGCGGCGGCGGCTCGTCGGCGTCTGGTGTCGCGGGCGCCGGCAAAAGGGAGGCGACGGCGCGAGGTAGGAGAAGGCGGCGGGGCGACGGTGCGGGCGGCGCGCGCGGATGGGCCCTCGGGGGCCCTGCCTGGGCTCGGCGGGCCGGCGGCGGAGAGAGGCAGCTGGGCGTATAGGAAGGCGCCACGTGGCGGCGGCGAGGAGCAGCAGACACGTCCAGCCGGATGGAAATTTGTCCGCCGGCGCGTGGAGACGAAGGGGACTAGGGTTTGTAGAGGGGATCCGCGAATTTTTCGGGAAGGGGCTATATATAGGCATAGGAGGAGCTAGGAGAGTCCAAATGAGGTGCGGTTTTCGGCCACGCGATCGTGATCGAACAATCAAGATGATGGAGCAGGTTTTAGGTGGGTTTTGGGACAAAATGGAGGGGTGTTGGGCTGCAACATACACGAGGCCTTTTCGGTCCCTCGGTTAACCGTTGGAGTATCAAACGAAGTCCAAATGGTACGGAACTTGACAGGCGGTCTACCAGTAGTAAACCAAGGCCGCTTGGCAAGTCTCGGTACAATCCGGAAATGTTTAATCCCCACACATGAAAGAAAGGTAGAAATGACCACCGGAGGGGAATGAAGCGCCGGAATGCAAAACCGACAACGGGGAAAATGCTCGAATGCATGAGAAGAACACGTATGCAAATGCAATTCACATGATGACATGATATGAGATGCATGACAATGACAACAACACACGGAGACAAAAACCGGAACCCGAGAAAATAAAATAACTTAACGCCGGAAACGGCAAGAGTTGGAGTACAAATTGGGAAAGTTACATCCGGGTTGTTACAATGAGGTCCTAGCTGCTCCGGAACCAGCGACCTCCCAGGCCCTGGTGATGAGTTGGCCTCTTCCCACTACTGCGCCTCCACTCTGAGGTTCTTCTATTCCTGTTGCTGCTCTGGAACATGCTCTTTCGGAGAAGACCCAGCTGCAGGTGGATCTCCTGGGCGCGGACCCACGCCTTTTGGCCGGACGCCTAGAGCTAGCCTTAGGTTGGCTCCACTCCGACTCGGTGGTTCGCGCGGCGTACGGCCAGGCCGCTGCGGCTTTTGAGAAGGAGAATCAGAGTGCTGCCAACGCCGCAGCCGATCGTGAGATGGCGCTGGAAGACGCCAAGTCCGCCCGTGACCGCTGCGAGGTGCTGGAGGAGGAGCTGCAGAGCCTGCGCGACAAGCACGCCGAAGAAGCACGCCTCCACCAAGCGAAGGAGGAGGAAATGAAGGCCCGGTAAGACGCCGTCAAGAACCATGATGCTGAGTTGGCGGAGTTGGGGCGGTCGCAGGCCGCCGAGCGCAACCGGTTGGAAGAACTTGAGCGAAAGGCAAAGGCGAGGGAGGCCGATCTCGACGCCAAGGTGTGAGTCCTGACCAAAGACCATGCAGCCTTTGCTGATCTTTAGAAGAGATCCCGCAAGGCACTGAAGACGTTGTACGAGCACGGCATGGAGAAGTCGCTGGCCACTGATGAGGACGGCCCCGCCCAGCTGCTTCTCTCTTGGTGAAGGCGCTCGACGAAGTCGTTGATGGCGTTGGTCCCATGGCAGAGGCGGAAGCTTCATTGACCCGCGTCTTCAGCCACCTGCACCTTCGCTACCCCAATGCTTGTCTTGACGAGCTGCTAGAGCCTGTGGCTGAAGATCAATATGAGGCCGCCGCCGCAGCCGTGCAAGGTCAGCCGTGCAAGAAGTTCCACGGTTTTCTCTCCGCTCCTCTGTCCGGTGATGTCGCCGATCCTGCAGCTGGTGGTCAAGGTGAAGACAACGTTGCTCATGAAGTAGCACCTTCTGCAGGTGATGGCGGCGTCCGGGGGTGACCTGCGGCTATTCTCCTGTTTCATTCCTGCAACATGCATTAGGCCTCATGGAGGCATTTAGACTTTTCATTTGATATCGTGAGGACAATGTGTTTCTAATATTTGCTTCGAGATTTTGTGATTTCCTTCCTATTTGCTTTGCATTCTGCGTTGGTAGAGCTCGGCCCCGCGCATCACTCAACCGCCATTGGGCCGATCGGAGACCAGGACGGACCAAGGAGTGAGGGCTACGTGACTAGTTAGGCTCCTGAGTCGCGATGCTCAGGAGTCCCCCTTAACGTGCAAACAACCCATAGGGAGAGTTCGCGAGGATAGATTAATGTTCTACGTCGGCAGAGCCCGACCCCGCGCATACCTCAACCGCCATTGGGCCGACCGGAGACCAGGACGGACTAAGGAGTGACGGGCTACGTGACTAGTTAGGCTCCTGAGTCACGATGTTGAGGAGTCCCCCTTGACACACGAACAATTTCCATACCTGCCCTCGCCGAGGCCTCGGGAGGGGCGCGCGATGCCTAGGTCCAGGAGACCTGGTTGGGTGGCGTGCGCTTGGGTGTGACCCGAGCGCAATCCCCGTGCCTGGCCCCCTCACGCGGCTCTCCCGAGGGGAGGCATTTCGGTGAGGCCGGACGCTGAGATCTGGACTCCCTGAGGTTGGTACGACCATGGGGCTGCCCTTAGTTGTTTATCACCAGCGCGGAGCATAGTGCTTCCGCTTCTGCACGGGCATAGCCGCTCTTCGGCAGTGTCGATGGCCAGCGCGGAGCATGGTGCTTCCACTTGTGCGTGGCATGGGGGCCCCCTCCGGAAGGATCCCTCGGGGCGTGTACAACCCCGCCCTGACACATGGCTTGCACGGCAGGGCTGCAAGGTGTATCTGGGCACTCGTGAGCCATCGCGGGACTCACGAGGCCCTACCTCAAGGCGGGTTGCGCCTGGTCTTGAGTCTTGGTGACTGTGTGTTCCTACAAGGTGATTAGGTGCAAGCACTCTACATCCTCAGGTCCCGGCCCTCGAGCGAGCTCAGCTGCCACTGGTATGCCAAGTCACGATGCCGTGGTCAAGGCCAGGGGGTGAGGGATGGAGAGCTAGTAAGAGCTGCTGAGTTGCGATGCTCAAGATCCCCCCTTTTAACACGGAAGCAAATTGCATGGGGTGAATGGACCCGTGGCGGGTGGCAGTCGAGCAGGCGATAACCGTAGGCAGGTTAAGCAGGGAAGGAAAATCGACTTGGGTAAATGCAGGAAGAAACATGCCACTGGGTCCGGCCCAAGCGGCTTGGGGATGATGCAGCCCGAGAGGCGCCCCCAACAAGGTAGGCTAAAGACATAAGCAAAAGGCGTACATGCAATAGGGACAGACCCACGCGGTCTGGGAATAATGTAGCACAAGGGGCGCTCGCAGCTAAACGAGCTCGGAAGATGTCACCTGGTTCTGTAGACGAAGTAGAGTTGGTGCAGCTACATGCGTGCGTCGAAGAAATGACTCTTCATGAGCCATCGGAGCCCTGAGCCTCGGGAGGCTCTAGGGGCTCGGGAGGTTCCCTGAAGACCATCTTCATTTCCTCCAGTACGGCATGGTACCAGGCCTCCTGAGCTGCCAGGACGCGCCGCATGTTGCGCTGATAGGCTGACGCCACGCTCGGCAAGCCGAAGGGCACGCGAACGTAGCTCTGTGGCGCAGCCTCACAGCAGCGCACACGCGAAGGCCAGAAGCGCTCCTGAGACGCGGCCCTGTTGAGCCCCGGGACATCGATGCAGACACGCAGCCCAGCATCCTCGCCAGCATGGGGAGCTACGCCTTGTGAACGGCCGTCGCCGCGCATGGCTCTTCTGTCTTGCAGCTCCTGAGTGGTCTTGGTGATGAACTCCTGAGTGGTGGGCACTCCTTGCCCCGTGCTCTCCTGAGGGACACGTGCCGCGAAGAACGCATCCAAGTGATGCCCAAGCGCCTCCCTCGCGAGGTTGGCAAGGTCTGAGGCCCTCCAGAAGAGAGACCCCGAGCCCTGCCCGAGGAGGGCGCCGGGTGCGCCTTCCTATGCGATGGAGGGAGGTGCCCCTGGGACGGACGCTGATCCTAATGAGGCTCCTGCCGCGACGCCATCTTCCTGAGGTCCTGCACGGCGCGACTGCTTCTTCCCGGGGATGGCCTCCGAAAGGCCCTCACTTCTGCTGTGGGGGTCGCTAATTGTTGCAGCTTGGAAGGCGCGCTCGAGGGAGCACACCGTGTCTTTCTCTTCACACTGGACCGTAATGATTCCTCCGCTTCCTGGCATTTTGAGGATGTTGTAGCCGCGATGGGTGACTGCCATTAACTTGGCCAGGGCCGGATACCCGAGGATGGCGTTGTACGGTAGGCGGATGTGCGCGACGTCGAAGTCAATGAGCTCGGTGTGGTAATTCTTGTGCTCCCCGAAGGTGACAGGAAGGCAGACCTACCCTATCGGTGTGGTGGAACCGTTGGTCACTCCTGAGAAAGGTTTGGTAGGGTGGAGCTGCTCATATGGCACTTGGAGGTTGTTGAACGTGTCGACGGACAGGACGTTGAGCCCTGCACCGCCGTCGATGAGGGTCTTGGTAACCTGCACATTGTTGATGACTTGGGAACACAACATTGGGAGGGCGTCGGCGGTGGCTACGCACTTGAGCTGATCTGCCGAGTTGAAAGTGATGGCGCATTGGGACCACTTGAGTGGGCGCTTGGCCTCGAGCTTGGGGAGCACCACGTTCACCTCACGAGCGAACTGTTTGAAGATGCACTGAGAGGCTGGGGCCTAGGCACCGCCCAAGATGTAGGCGATTGCACGCGGCTCCTGAAAGCCCCCAGCCCCCTCGTCCTAATGGTGATCGTCGTTCCTTCTTGGTGGAGGTAGTGGGGAAGACCGGCGTTGCTTTGGGGGCAATCCTCACTAGGCTGGTCCCTCCAGGCCCCCTAGCAAGGATCGTCCTGCCAGCGGTCCTCACGAGGCCTGTCGCGCCATTCCTAGCGCGGGCCACAGTCGTCCCAGCGTCCGCCTCCACGTCCTCCTCTGCGGCCATAGCCCCGGTCGTCGTGCTCGGGGCATTGACCAAAGCGTCCTTCTCGTATGGCTCTAAGCTCTTGACAGTTGCTGGTGTTGTGGGTGTTTAGGTTGTGGAAGGCGCAGAACGGTCGGCTATTCTTGGATGACGCGGGCTGATCTCTGCCCCGCTTGGTGTCAGGCTCCGCTGCTAGCACTGCTGCTTCCTTGCACTTCACGTCCTTGGCCTTGGCTTTCCTCTCCTCTGTGACTGCGGCTGGCAGCTCGAGGAGAGAGAGGCGCCCCTCCTCAGCTCTTGTGCACCTGGTCGCCAGGTTGAACATCTATTGAGAAGTGCAGAGCTCCTCGTGGATAGCGAGCTCTTCCTTCATCTTGACATCTCGGACACCATCGGAGAATGCGGAGATGATGGCCTCATCCGTGACCTTGGGGATCTTGAGGCGGGTGTTGTTGAAGTGCTGGATGTACTTCTGGAGGGTCTCTCCTGGTTGTTGCTTGATGCGGCGCAAGTCGCTCGCGGCCGGCGGGCGGTCGCGAGTGCCCTGGAAGTTGGCGATGAAGAGGTCGCGCATCTCGTCCTAGGAGGAGATCAAGCCGTGCTGCAAGTTCAGGAGCCAGGAGCGGGCCCCATCCTTGAGAGCCATGGGAAACCATTTCGCCATGACTTTCTCATCGCCGTTGGCCGCTTCGATGCTCAGCTCATAGAGCTGCAGGAACTCCGCGGGGTCGACGGTGCCATCGTAGCAAGGAGGCAGATCTGACTTGAACTTGCCTGGCCAGGCAACGCTGCACAGCTTGAGGGTGAAGGCGCGGCCGCCGGCCGTGGTTGCCAGGGCCCGCTTCAGAGGTGGAACTTAGTCTTGACGAGGTCCGCGTAATGCCGCCGTGTGGGGACCCCGACTCATAAGTCGTGATCACCGAATGTATGTGTACAGTGATCCCAGAGATCAATGCTCACTGAACACACAGAAGCTGAATAACAAGAGTCTTACATCCATACATATCGTATTACACAAGTAGGACCATTATGGTCAAGTCTTGAGTATAACATTGCAGCAGAAATCTTCGTCGATAACTTGGAGCCATGCCATCTGCCTTAACCCTACAGGCATTCTGACTGGGAAGCGTCCTAGCTCGCATGTTCGTCACCGAAGTATTCTTCATCATATCCTATTTTTTCATGCCTGGCTAATAAAATAACCAGTGGCAAGCCAATGAGTACTTTGAATGTACTCGCAAGCAACCCATGATTGGAACAAGGCGCAACAATGCAATGATATAGCACTAAGTAGGTAGTTTGCAGAAAGCTAGTTTTGAGTGCAATGACATGATCTATCAACCTGTAAAGTATGCATCATGAGAGTACAGATGTCCGTATGAACAAGTTAAAAATATCAACATAAGCGAAGTTGGACACCATTCCAACTTGATCATCGTGTCTAGCCATCTGACTTAACCCAAATAGTTTTATCAACACACACACAACACGCGGTTTGTATAACTCTGGACGTAGTTTAAGCAGCACCGCCCAACTGTGCTTGACCATGGACACGGCTATTCGAATAGTTTTACACTCTGTAGATGTTGCACACTTTACCCACAAGATCCGGGGAACTTCCGTGACATCCACGACCCGCGATACCTCAAGTACCTGGGGTAAGCACCCGATCACTATCTCACCCTAGACGACACTAACAAGGAGTCCACTCGTTGTTCCATATCCTCACAATGTACATCATACGAGACTCACTCGAGATTGTAACATCCGGGAGGGGACACAACGGTGTATCCGGTGCCCTGTGAAAACAGTCGTGGCCGCCCTACTTGGCACGACCCCGTCCCGAGAGAGAGCACCAACTCTCCCCCGTCACTAGTAATGCGGGCTCCAAGCTAGTATCGGCCTAGGTAATCAATAATGCCCTTCCCCATACAAGGGTAGAGTGGTTGCGCATCTAAGGTTGGGACAGTTGACAAATCTTAAATCTAATACGTTTTCGAAAACAACACACACACACACTTGCCTCGGTACACCACTTCGTCATCAAGTGGTCACCCATCTCATTATCTCCCTCGGGCATAAGTGGCACCCAACGGGGTTTTCGAAAGGTCTTTTGAAAAATACTTTGTCTCCTTCACCATGCATATTCCCGTCCCTTTTGCGTAGCAACTACTTTAGCATCCTATCTACCACCACCGGCATAACCCTCATAAGAAGGTAGGGTCATGCACAATGCAAGTATCAGCGAGGAAGTAATGGTGGCAAACCACTCCATGTGGTCACCACGGTATCATGACTCCGATGCAAGCAATAAAAGTGCTATATGACATGCATAAAAAGGGTTTCATAGACATGGTCAAAGGGCTGCTTGCCTGGCTTAGCAAAGTCTTCTTGGGTCTTCAAGGTTTTCTGGTCCAACTCCTTCGTCGGCAACGCAATCTATCGTCGCAAAATAATAGCGAGAAAAAAATAAGGCAATAATAATTCCTCAAGGTTTTGTCCAATATTTTTATCATGACCATGTGTTGAAACTCATATATATGGAAAATATATGTCCACTGAGTTTCCCTAATTTTCTCAAATATTTTTGAAACAATAAAATATTTTTCCCTATTAAAGACCATTTCTGGCCTTAAGAAAAAGCTTTTACATAAAATAGGAAAATAACTTTTAAAATTATATTTTTGTGGTTTATGGGAATCCTATATCTGATAGGTTTCAAATATTCTCTTTGAAATATTTTTCATACCCCAAATCAAGTACTTGTAGTGCAAACCTCAATTCAGGGGTTTTTGGAAAACTAATTTTTGAAAATACTATTTGGCCAAATTATTTTTGTAAGAAAATACTATATTGCGGTATACACATGGCATGATCATTGGGCAGAAGTTTGGGGCAAGGAGATGAGGTACAGAAGGTGGAGTTGTGTTGACTTTAAAGAGCAGTTGAAAAACACAGAGAGAAAACCAACTCCAAATAAAAGCCAATTGATGCAAAAGTTTTTGTCAAACCACACTTTATCATGATTTATTAGCTTAAGTGTTGTGATATGAAAATCAGGGTGTGACACGCTGCGGGCGGTGCGCGGTCTTGACGAGGTGGCGCGGGAAGCGCGGGTGCAGCTTCTCACGGCCGAGGGATTTCTTCGCAGCTTCTCTCTCCGTGCGCGGGCGCCGGGCGTGGCGGATCACACCGTGAGGCCGCACGACTTGGTGCCAAGGCACCGTCTTGTGGCAGAGGTGGTGGAGGCACGCCATGGGCCTCGTTGCACGTGGCTGTTTGAGGGTGAGGTAGAGAGAGGGACGGCGTCGGAGACCCCCCCTGCAGCGCGGACGAGCTTGACGACTTGGTCGAGCCACTCCTCGTAGAGGTCGTCGACCGGGTGGTAGTGCAGGACTTCGTTTGCGGCGAGGAGTGCGGCCCGCGCCTCCTTGGGAGGGCGGCGTGCGTGAGACGAAGAACCGGCCGGGCTCAGCGATGGAGTGGCGGTGCGGCCGTCCTGCCGTACCGAAGGATGCAGTGAGGACGCCTGTTGCTTGTTCCCCGCCGGGCCGGTGGCAGCGTTGGCGGCGGGAGACGAAGAAATACTAGGTGGCCCGCCGACGGGAGCCGTCTGAGAAACACGGGCGGTGAGGGCAGCCCGACGCTCAGCTCGAGCACGGCGAGCGTCCGCCATGGAGACGACGGAGCGACGAACTGATGGAAGGGAAGCTACAGTGCACCCCTATCTAGCGCGCCAAATGTCGGATGTGGGGTTTCGGCAAACCCTTAAGGTTCAAACACTGGGGTGCGCGCGAAGTCTTTCCCTCCTACCAGTCAACGCCCTAGCTTGCTAATATCTCGCGGACGAACTCGACAAACTCGCAACACAGAAAGACACGGGATTTATACTGGTTCGGACCACCGTTGTGGTGTAATACCCTACTCCAGTGTGGTGGTGGTGGATTGCCTCTTGGGCTAATGATGAACAGTACAAGGGGAAGAACAGCCTCCTGAGGTTGAGGTGTTCTTGTGCTGGGCTCACTTGTGCGGGTGAGAGTGATCTGCCCTCCTCTCTATGGTGGTGGCTAGCTCTACTTATATAGGCCCTGGTCCTCTTCCCAAAAATTGAGCGGGAAGGGAGCCAACAATGGTGGGCAAATTTGAAGGGGGACAGCTAGTACAAGCTATCCTGACAAAAGTGGTCTTCTCCTGCGAAAGGCTCTGGTGGTGATGCCGTCTTGGGCTCCACGATGACCTCCGTCTTGCCGTCCTTCTGGTCTTGGTCTCATTGCACCGATATGGAAACCTTTGCTTGATGCCTCGGTACTCTTCGCCTGCGCCTGCTTCCTTAGCACCAAAGAGGAAACAAGGATGTTGTGTGTGCTGGCGCCCACCTCGTGTCAATCGTCATGGCTCACGTCATCAGAGCCTCGTGAGGTTTGTCCCGCCTTGATATCTCTGCTCCTCATGAGCCTGCCTGACTAGGCCACTCCTAAGGAGGTATTGCGTCGTCCACCTCGCGAGGCTTGGCCCCCCGCGATGGTCTTGGATGCCTTGTTGATGAAGATGGGTTGTATAGCCTGCTGGCTTAGCCACGCCATGGGCCACAGGAAGGCAAGTCTAGGGACCCCTATTCCCAGAACGCCGACAGTGATGGTTCGGGGTACTCCATGCAGACTGACTATCCTGGATACATACAGTTGTGCAAGTTGATATGCTCGATATGTGGTTCTGATTGGGATAAAGTGAGCAACCTTTGTTAAGGTGTACACTATGACCCAGATTGCATCATTGTCCCGTGGAGTCTTGGGCAGTCATGTGATGAAATCCATGCAGACATCATCCCATTTCCATTGTGAGACTGGCAGGGGTTGGAGAAGTCCGGCTGGCTTCTGATGGTCTGCCTTTACCTTGTTGCATATGTCGCAACAGGCTACAAAATAAGCAATGTCTTTCTTCATCCCATCCCACCAAAATACTTGTCGCAGATCTTCATAAATTTTCATACCTCCAGGGTGAATAGAATACAAAGATTCATGTGCTTCCGACAGGATCTTCTGCTCTATATCCACTGGATTTGGTACACAAATTCTTCCATGGAATCGGAGAGTACCAAATTGATCCTTTGAGAAATCTGAAGTCTATCCTACTACCTCATTCTTGGCACGTTTCTGCAGAACAGTGTCATCTGGTTGTGCCTTGCGGATCTCTTCTTCAACGGTGGGAGCGACTTCCAAAATATTAGCAAGTCCAGCATCAACTATGGCCAGGTTGAGCTGAGGAATCTCCTCTTGAAGTTTAGGAGGCAAGGATTCCAATATGACATTCAGGCTAGCAGGCTTTCGACTGAGTGCATCGGTGACCACGTTGGCCTTACCCGGGTGGTAATTTATTCCAAGATCATAGTCCTTCACTAACTCAAGCCACCTTCATTGACAGAGATTTAAATCTGGCTAAGTAAATATATACTTGAGTGTTTTGTGATCGGTAAAAATTTGGCACCCCTTCCCGATGAGATAGTGTCTCCAAATTTTTAGAGCATGAACCACCACGGCCAATTCCAGATCATGAGTGGGATAATTTCCCTCGTGGGGCCATAGCTGTCCCGATGCATAAGCTACTACATTCCTGTCTTGCATAAGTACGCATCCAAGTCCTTGTCTGGAGGCGTCACAGTACACATCAAAACTGCGGTAGATATCTGGAAGAGTTAACACCGGTGCGGTCGTCAGCCGTATCTTTAGCTCATTAAAACTTTTCTCACAGTCTTCAGTCCATTCAAACTTATTATCCTTTTTAGCAGCTCCGTCATGGGTTTAACAATCATGGAAAACCCTTCAATGAGACGACGGTAATACCCGGCTAATCCAAGAAAACTCCGGATTTGTGATACGGTTGTGGGTGGCAACCAATCGAGCACATCCTTTACTTTGCTTGGGTCCACAACTATACCTTCGGAGGATAGCACATGTCCAAGGAACCCAACCTGCTTGAGCCAAAATTTGCATTTACTGAATTTGGCGTATTGCTGATGGTCGCGGAGTCGTTGTAACACTGCTCAGAGGGGTTCCTTGTGGTCTTCTTCACTCCTTGAGTAAATAAGTATGTCATCGATGAAGACTACCACGAACTTATCGAGGAACTCCATGAATACCTTGTTCATCATATGCATGAAGAAAGCAGGGGCGTTGGTGAGACCAAAAGACATCACTGTATATTCATAAAGACCGTACCGTGTGGTAAAGGCGGTCTTAGGAATATCCTCCTTTTTAATCTTGAGTTGATGATATCCAATCCGTAAATCAACCTTGGAGAATACTTTGGCCCCACTGAGTTGATCAAACAAGTCATCAATCCTTGGCAGTGGATATTTATTTTTGACGGTGACATTGTTCAACTGATGGTAATACACACACATGCGGAGGCTGCCATCCTTTTTGTCCACGAAGATAGCAGGTGATCCACATGGTGAAGAGCTGGGACGGATATATCCTTTCTGGAGCATTTCATCAAGCTGTTTCTTTAGCTCCACTAATTCTGATGAGGGCATCCGGTAATACTTCTTGTATAACGGTGCGGTTTCGGGCACAAGATCTATTGCGAACTCAAGCTCTCGATCTAGTGGCATGCCTGGCAGCTCTTCTGGAAATACATCGGGAAACTCACTGACCACAGGAATTATTTCCAATTCAGCCACAACGGTGAAGACCATTTCTTTCTTGGGTATGCTTCTGCGAGCATAGAATTTGGTAGCCTGCCACTCCTGACTAGTCAAACTGACCTCTCGGGTTGCGCAATTTATGCATACTTGGTATTGAGTCAGCCAATTCATACCCAAGATAACATCCAGTTTAGCAGACTCAATAAGTATCAAAGAAGTTGAAAAGCATACATCCTTGATCTTGATTTCCAGATTACGACAGACCAAACTGCTCCTGATTAAGGATCCCGGGGTTTGTACCAGCATATTCTTGCCCAAAAGAGAACAAGGAAATTTGTTTTGGGCAACAAAACTCCGAGAGATAGAAGAGTGGGAAGCCCAGAGTCAAATAAAATTACTACAGGTATGTTGTTAACAGGAAACATACCAATGACGACTTTGGGGTTTTCTTGGGCTTCATCTGTGAAGAGGTGATGAACGTGCCCAGTGATGTAGTGCTAGTATGGGGATGATTCCATAAAGTTGACTTGTGGCCTGTATAGAGCATTCGCCTTGCTGTTCTTGGGACACTGTGTGGCATAGTGTCCGGTTTGCCCACAACTGAAGCAAGCATTGATGCGCTAGCGCTCCTCGTGCACTGGGCTAGGCACGACATTCTTGACTTGGGTGGTGGTCTTGTTAACATTTTGTTGCCAGTTGGGCCTGTATTCCACCTGAGTCTGCTGCCAGATACGAGCCTTTTGTACGGGTTGTCCATCCTTCTTTGGCTCAAACTTGCGCTTGTGACCGTTATTGACAGGCCTGTTGCCTGACATGAGCTTGTGCTCCCTTTCGGCAATGAAAGCTTTATTCACCAGAGTTTGAAAATCTGGGAAATCAAACATGTTGAGAGTACACCGGAGTTGCGGGTTTAATCCACCAAGAAATCTGTCAATCGTTCTTTCTTCAGTGGCCACGTCATGAAGGGAGTAACATGACAAATGATTGAATTTTTGCAAATATTCACCCACAAAATGATGTCCTTGGATGAGCGTGAGAAATTCTTGCTGCTTAGTATTCATTATTCCAGTAGGGATATGATATTTCCGGAACTGATCTGTGAATTTCGACCAGGTGATTTCCTCGTTAGCAGGCCACATGGCTTTTATATTTTCCCACCATATGGCAGCAGCGCCTTCAAGAAAATGAGTTGCAAATGGAACTTTATCACCTTCTTCAGTACGAGCAATCTCAAGTTTCCTTTCAATGGTTCGCAGCCAATCGTCTGCTTCCAAGGGGTCAATAACCTGACTGAAACTGGGAGGCTTGGTCCTTTGAAAATTTGACAGCTTCGAGTGATGACCGTTCTGATTTCCATTTTGCCCAATCATAGCTTGAACACTCTTTAAAATTTCAATCAGATCATTATTCCGTCTTTCCTCAAACATACGTAGTACTTGCTCGGTGGAGGGCGGATTTGGCGGTGGAGGCGGTGATGGAACATATGGCTCATGGGAGTGTCTTGCCTGTCGTGCGGAACGACGAACAGGAGTACCCTCACAAACGTTGCTACTGTTGACTCCCTGCGGCATCCTAATATTTCCCAAGACAACGCAACCGAGATGAGAAGCATTCAAGATAGATTGGGGAAAGGCCAGCAACAAAAGCCCGAGAAAACCCGAAAAGACGAATAAAACACGGCGAAAGAAATAGAGTTCCAACATAATTATACATAGACTCATAAATGAAAGATACATAACATGCCAGGTTCAACTACACTCATACATGAAATGAAACCTCATGACTCGTATGACTACAGTCGTACATCATCCGGACGACTGCGAATACTCAAAAACTCTGCTGCTCTGCTGGTGCTGCGGGGTCCTCTCCTGACTCAGATCCTGAACTGACGTGGTTAACTGAGACCTCTGGGTTAAAGGTAACACGACGACGCTGCCTCGAGGGCTCTCCCTCAGGGGCAGGAGTAGTGAGAAGTGAAACCCACTCAGCAGGAGCACTAAGAGGATTCACGGTTGAGGCGCCCAAGCTACTCGGAGGAGTAACTAGTGAAACAGGGGAACTAGAACTCACTAGAATATAAGGAGTAAATCCCAGGAAGGATGGGGTAGTGGCATATCTAGTAGAGACTAGAGCAGATGCTAAAGCAGTACGGGCACGAGTCAGCTCCTGAGCCAGCTCGTGGATCATAAGATAGCTAGCAGTGATGTAACGAGCAAGATGGCTAGCAACACTATCGGACTCCAGATCAATGATAGGGAAGCGGACACGACCATTGTCGTGTAGTGAAGGATAGTAGTAGAAACCTGGGAGGTTCTGCATCCGGACCTCGTTGTAACGAAGCTCAACAAGGACCTCGAATGCAGCAAACTGGACAACATGGGAAGCGGTAGAAGCGTAACCTCTCCGAGAGGTACGAGTGTAAGTGCTGGAGTCGGAACTGGGGCGCAGAGTAACCACTGCGTTATACTCGTACAGTGAGTCAGCTAGGCGCTCCCAGTACACACGATAAACTGGATCGTCACCGAGCGGGCACAGCCGACAACACACGTTACGAAGAAGATGCGGCGACGTGTACGACATCAGCTGCAACTGGCACGGATATGACACCGGAGCCATCTACACTCACAACCATTAGTAGGTTTGCATAAAAATAAGACAAGTATATGCAATGCAACAACCAGCTATCAATGCTACCGGCACTCAACGTAAACTCCTATCTACCGTCCAGTCAACACATTATAGTCTAGCATGGCCTACAGTCAGCGGCGCTCTGATACCAAGTGTTGTGGCACCCCGGCTCAGAGCAACCGGTTTACCATGCATTGCCAGCCCAGTGACCATGTCTTCTGGCAACACACAACATCTTGGTACAGAAAACAACCGCTTTATTGATGCTAGCGGATCAAAGTTTCCAGTACAACAGGTAGCGAGGCCAAGCGGCATGCACGGTGCGGCTGAACAATATGTACATTATTTAGTGAACATAAAGGCCTCGATCATAACAACTACGCGGTAGCGGAACAACGTCCTAGCGGAAGCTCCATAACACAGGGACACCGATGTGGACACGATCTAGACTCGGACAGCACTCCTCTCCAACAAGGCTTTTCCTGAAATCTGGCATGACACGCCAGGTCAGTACATTGAATGTACTTGCAAGCTCACAACAGACATAAACATAATGACAAACGAGATCATGATATTTAAACAATTGTTAATAATGCAGCAATATATTCAACATGTTGTGATCATATCCTTGTGAGGAAAAATTCCTCTTACCAACGGTGATCACTTCTTGGATCACCACCGTACCAACCTCAACATCTTAACCAAGAAATTCTCGTGATCCTTCCGGCAATCACAACCTCAACACATACTAGGTCTAAAACAATGATGCTTCCGACGATCACAACCACGACCAACACTTGGTCCTGCCCAACCCGATGGCCTTCCCGCCATCATCAACAGTGCAGAGTTCATAACTTAGTGTGCAAAATTTTAATAAATGTTGACCCATGGTGTGACCTACTTTCAAGCGTGTCTGTAACCATGGACTCGGCTACCGATAGATTAATACACTCTGCAGAGGTAGCACATTGTACCCACACCACGGAACCCATGGCCTCGTACTCCCATTCGGGTGGACCAACGGCATTCTGACGAAATCACTCCATTTCCATGACACTCGCTCGGCCACTCCGACCCACTCCCAACTGGGCTAGTCCTGGGTGGCCTTGTGTCTACCAAAGACACAACAACCACCATCATGGACAACCGTCCCTCACGGGGACCGGTACCGAAAATATCAACAATGGGCACACAAGGTTATGTCTGCTTACCGGGCCAGGGTACCGCATGCCCATAACCTTCCCTCATTGGAGGCACCGACCAGAGGCATGACAACGGATTGAATAAAGGCCTTCCCATACAGGCAAATGTGGTTGCACTGGGAAAAACTCGATTCAGTGGCACCATGACCCAATCAACGATATATTCAAGTTGTATTATTATCAGGTTCAACTTAAATTGAAAATAACCGGTGTCATAGTATGCCATGAAGTGCAACAATAACATATGCATCACATAATACCAGAAAAACTGAGTCAACTATATCCGCACTAAGCATAACCATCAACAACTCTTGACACTACTCTGGTCAAGATTAAACCTCACATTAAACAGAATCTTTTCTAACAAGTTTTATCATTATTCTCATGAAAGAAAATAACTTCAATTAATTACTTATATCCATAACCATATTATTTCTACCATAGCAAAAAAATAAATTCTAGTCTCTTTATCAACTTAGTTGGCTCTAAACTTTCTGTAACACAAGCATATTAAATTGGACTAGCACTTAACAAAATATGAATAACACAATAATGATCTATGCGCGTGGATTAAATCATTCATTCAAGTAGGAAAATCACAAATATTGCAATGGCACCATGAAAATGTTGTTGTGGCTTGCCTTAGTGCAGATGAGGTTCCCTAGCGTCCTAGTGATCCTCAAGACAAGCCTCACTGCTCTGAAAAAAATACAAACACAAAAAGAAATCATCAAGAAACCTTCTGAAATTCACCAAAAAATCTAGGCAGCAGGGAAAAATCCCATTTTTGATGAGCTGCTAGATTTCTTGGCAAAGAACACAGTGCAAAAGAATCAATTCATTTGGGCTTATGGTTGAAAAGTTATAGGTGTTTGAAGCTCTCTGGATATAAATGAAATTTGAATTTAAATAAAACAGACTTGAGAGGGGGGCGTGACGTCGAAGGCGTAAAGCCTCAGGGCGCCACCACTCGTACCGCTTCGCGCACGTACTAAGTGGCTGACTAGCGGGCCCCGCTAGTCCGATGAGGGTGAGAGGGGAAACAAGAAAGGGTGGTGTGGCTTCGCCGGAGCAAACGCCGGTGACGAGGGCTCCTTGGCCAAAACAAGAGGGAGGGATCGAGAGAGGAGACTGAGGCGTACCTGCCCATCCCCGTAGAGTAGCTAGGGGTGGTCGGACGGTGTCGGAATCTTCGTCTCTAGCGGAGACAAGAAGGAGAGCTCGCCGAAGACGAAGACGGTGGCGAGCAGAGGCGACTCCAGGGGTTCCAACTGGGCGGAACGACACCACCGCAGAGTGGCGGAGGCCCTGGAAGGGTTTCCCAGGCCTGGGAGGGGCCGGATCTGCGGAAACGACCCGAGGGGATTGCCGGCGAGCTCGAGCTCGGGGACGGCGGCCCGCGGCCTGCCCGGCTAGGCTACAGTCTTCTACTAGGTTGTGGAGTGTTTGAGAGTGTTGAATCATGCTCGAGGAGGCTGGGGGAGGGCTCTATTTATAGCCGAGCGTCGAGGGGGTTTTTCCGCCGGTGGACACCTGGACACGGCGCCCGGCAATGAGCAGCCTCAATGAGAGAAGGAGAAAGAGATGGAGCTCACGCAGGGACTGTGGGCGAACGGGGACGAGCACAGGGGCACTAGGGTGACGACGAGCACAGTGCGCACCGCACTGTTTTCTTGGCCGAACCGTGCCCATGCTCGCTGCAGCAAGCTCCGGCATCGGCTAGTGCTAGGGGAGGGGTTAATGGGGCTAAGACGAAGATGGGGGCGAGGTTTGGCACGCTTAGGCAGGCGGGGAAGCGAGCATGCGATCAACAGAGGCTCGGGCGCGTCATAGAGCGCGTCGGCCGCATGCCAACACGCCTAGACGAACGCGATCACCGCGTGAACTGTGACCTCATGCAGACCTAAGCCCAAACATCATGTCTGGCATGTTGTTCGTGGTAGTTTTGAATGTTATCACACTTTGATTTGGACCAGACGCAGTAGAGAAGATTTCACAAGCCTAGTAAGTCTCTTATCAGTAACTTAGAGAGCTTACTATGGTCAAATGGCTGGGAGTTGGGAGCTGAGTTTTGGAGGGTAGCAATCATCTACTAAGGTGATGATGCACAAGAAAAATCAGCCCCAAAGGAGCAAGTAAAATGGTAGTTCCTGTAGAAACTACCATTTCTGTCCAGAACAGAAAATATTTTCTGTAGCAAAAATATTCCAAAAAGTCATGCAATATTTTTGCTCACGAAGGTGCCCTAGGGTTCCAAGAATATTTGTGAATTTTCTCAGATTTTTGTGGCCAAGAAAAATTGGGGTTGCTTTGGAGCACATTGATCTAGCTAGGGTTTAACAGAGGGAAATGAATATTTTTCATTAAGGAAAAATATTCGAAACATTATTTTGAGATGAACTAGAGAGGGAATGATGGCTAGAGAGGGAAATGGGACACTTGGGTGAAAGCCAAGGGGTACTGAAGTGTTTAAGTCCATATGAAAGGATTCAAAAACTGCAAATTCAAAATCAATCCAACTGAAAATCAGGCAAATAAAGGAGGGCAGAAACCAGGCTGTCACAACCAACAATGAAACGAGTGAGCTTGTAGTGGGCTTATGGAAAAATTCCCAAAATTATGAGGTGAAATTCTTCCACTAACGGAAACAATAGATTGGATTGATATGAACAAGCAGATGAGAAACTTATTTCACCGGGAGGATAAATGAAGAACTTGGGTTATTTATAAGCACCATAAATAGCAACAATCCTTTGGGAAAGCTTTGAGGTGAAATATGACACACGATAATCCAACGAAGTGATTGATGGACTTAAAACACCTCATTCTTGACGACATGTGAATCGCGAAACATGAATGGAAATTGTCAAGAATGATATAACGCCATCTCAAAAGATAAGGTAGAAAGAATTGCACTTTGGATTGCAAGACGAAGAATGCTTGAACTCCTCAAAACAAAACATGTTTTGAACACCATGTTTATTTTAGGGTGTAGCCTGGTGGAACTTAACTTCGAGAGAAATATTGAAGAACAATTGAAGAATTAAAGGAACCCTTGACCAACAACCATGTAGAGCCTCCATGAAGAAATCCGGTAATAAAAGGATGATAAAAGGAAGAGAAGTTGAAAATACAAGGTGAATCCTTGCGATGATTTAGATGGAGCTTTGCGACAAGATAAAGTAGAAAACTTGGAACTCCGAAAAAGAAAAGATGAAGCATCTCGAACCTAAAATATGACATGATGAAACTCTGGAAAGAAGACATTATATCACTTGGATGAAACAATAATAAGAATTATGTTATGTGTATGCTTCACCAATTTAAATTGATGACAAGCAACAGATTTTCCAAACTACTTGTTCCTCTTGAAAAGGATTAAGAGAGATATAGGGCAAACTTGTGAAGGTCTTCAACAAAACACCGATCGAATTGAAACCACGAATAAATTAATATGAGAACATAGGAAGAGGAATCTTGAACAAACCGCCGTAAGAATTAAAAATGAACAAAGAAAAGATAGCGAAACTCCGGGAAGAATTTGAAAATGAACGAAGATACTTGAGAGAATTTAGATACAAGTAAACGAAGTGATCCCGAGCTGATTAGAGAATACTTGAATGATGCCTCGGTAAGAATTTGGGGGACGATCGCTGAAAAACTTTGAACAAAGAGAATCTTCAGAGATGATGGCCTTCGGACGATCGAGAAAGGAAAGAAAATCCCGAAATGCTCCGGATGGGTATGAAAAGAATTTTCACAATCGAAAACAACTATGAGGATCACATGAAGTTAGAACCATGAATCTTCAAGAGAAATGACCGAGATTTAGACAAAAGCTCTCCTTCGGTCTTCAACGCTGAGAATGATGATGAGTAATACCACCGTGAATTGTTGAGATACTCCGGGAGGATGGAAAACAAGGAGGTTGAGCCAACAATGAAAAATAATTTGAAATTGATCTTGGAAAACATCTAACTGATGAAATTCATTCTTACGTCAAACTTCAAAAAGAATTTGGGAGTAGCTCTGGGAAAATTAGAAGAGTCATGTAAGATCCTGGGAAAAGACCTGTGGGTTAAGGCCCACTCAAAAGAAACACCGTTGAAAATATTGCATCAAAAGAGAGATTGCACTGGTTGAATTAAATGATTTGAATGAGATAACAACCTCGAAATAGCTTGAATTGATGCAGAGTGGAAACACGAATCTTCTGAGATATCTTTAGCACTCCAGAGCAAGTGAGTAGCGAGATGAGGATGATTAAGAGGCGCACCGACATGAGAAAAACATTTGAAACAAGCAAAGGAATGTGATCAACACCAAAGGCTTGAATTTAGTCCACCCGAGAAGAAATAGAACAAATAATGATGAACTAGAAGCTTCCTTAGTATCTTCCTGAGAATCATCGGATAAGAGCATTGAAGGAAAAGAATGAAGAGACTTCACATCCATATGATGGATACTTGATTAAGAAATCTGAGTCCTTGAATAAAAGGGTGGGAGGGCGGCAAAAACAAAGGCACTTGGGGACGGATGAAACGAACAATGTTGGGAAAACTAAGGGGTCATCTTGCGAGGCCGTGAGATCGTTGAGCGAGCGAACTAGGGAGAGAGTGTACTTCATGCACACCACAGAGTTTGAATCTCAGAGGTTAGCCAAAACCCGCAATCTGACCTTTGGCACGCCAGGTAGGGGTGTGCTGAAGCCTTTCTTCCGTCGATCGACATACCACTGCTCCGCCGCAACCATGGCCGATGGTCGCCGAGCCCATGCTGAGCGCCGGGCCGCCCTTGCTGCTCGCGTCGCTCGTTGGCGGGCCGCCCTTGCTGCTCGCGTCGCTCGTTACCAATGTCGCTACCGGCCCGGCGAGAAACAAGCAGCAAGCCTTGTCGTTGCACCCCATTGTGTGACGGGACGGACGCACGGCCACCCTGTCACTGGCTCCGGCCGGCTCATGGTACCATGCTCGTTGTGCACCCACGGACGCGCAGGACCCCACCATTCTCCATCACCCGCTACCAATGTCGCTACCGGCCCGGCGAGAAACGAGCAGCAAGCCTTGTCGTTGCACCCCATTGTGCGACGGGACGGACGCACGGCCACCCTGTCACTGGATCCGGCCGGCTCATGGTACCATGCTCGTTGTGCACCCCCGGACGCGTAGGACGCACTGCTCATGGCACGCAAGCTCCTGCGTTACCGCCCGATCGACGACCTCTACGAAGACTAGCTGGACCGCATTGCCGAGATCGTCAGCGCCACTGGGGGCTCTCCTGCACCATCTCTCATGCTGCCTCGCCCACCTCTAGCTGTGGGTGATGTAGCCCATGGAGCACCTCCACCACCTCCACATCGAGATGCCGCCCTTGCCCCGAGATGCGCGGCCCCACGACTCGACCCGCCGCACAGGGCACCCGTGCACGAAGAAGGAAGCTGTTGAGAGATCCCTCGGCCGCAAGAAGACGCTCATGCCTCCCTGCACCACCACGTCAGGATTGCGCGCCACCTGTGGCGGTGGCACATGGGTACCAAGACCGAGCTCTGCCTCCATGGCGGGGTCCAGTGACCACCGCAGGTTGCCGCGCCTTCACCCCTGAGCTGTGTAGCGTCGTCTGGCCCGGCAAGTTCAAGCACGGCCTGCCTCCGCGCTAAAACGGCACCCCCGACCCTGCCGAGTTCTTGTAGCTCTATGAGCTGAGCATTGAGGCAGCCAACAGCGACGAGAAGGTCTTGTCAAACTGGTTTCCCATGGCTCTCAAGGATGACGTGCAGTCGTGGCTCCTAAACCTGCATGCAGGATCGATCTCCTCCTGGGGCAAGATGCGCAAGCGCTTCGTCGCCAACTTCCAAGGCACTCGCGTCTGTCCGCCTGTCGCTGGTGACCTGTGGCGCATCAAGCAGCAGCCAGGGAGACCCTGCAGAAGTACATTCAGCATTTCAACATCGTTCGCCTCAAGATTTCCAAGGTGATGGACGAGGCCATCATCTCAGCATTCTCCGATGACGTCCGCGATGTCAATATGAATGAGGAGCTCGCCATACATGAAGACCTGTGCACAGCTCTGGAGATGTTCAACATGGCGACCAAGTGCGCAAGGGCTGAGGAGGGACGCCTCTCCCTCCTAGAGCTTCCAGCAGCTGACCCAGAAGACAAGAAGGCCAAGACCAAGGACGTGAGGCGCAAGGGGGCTGTTGTGCTTGCGGCGGAGTCGGAGATAAAGCGCGGCCCTGACCATCCCGAGTCATCCAAGGCCAATCACCCATTTCGTTCCTTCCACAACATGCACAGCCACAACACCAACGACTCTCAATAGCTCAGGGCCATCCATGATGGGTGCTTCGGCCGACGCCCCGAGCGCAACGACCGTGGCCACGGCCGAGGAGGAGGATGAAGTGGAGGACGTTGGGATGACCGCGGCCCTCGTTAGGAGTGGCGCGACCGGCCTCGTGAGCACCGCTGGCAGGACCAGCCTCGCGAGGGCGCCTGGAGAGACCAGCCTCGTGAGGACCACCCTTAGGGCAACGCTGGCCTCCCTCCGCCACCACCACCACCAAGAAGGAACGCCAACAATCATCAGGACGAGGGAGCTCGGGGCTTCTAGGAGCCTCGTGCCATTGCTTGCATCTTGGGTGGAGCTCAGGCCCCAGCCTCTCAACATATCTTCAAGTGGTTCGCTTGCGAGGTGAACGCGGCCCTCCCCAGGCTCGAGGCCGCGTGCCCTCTCAGGTGGTCCAAGTGCACGATTACCTTCAGCTCCTCCGACTAACTCAAGTGCGCTGCAACTGCCGGCCCCCTCCCGATGCTCTGCTCACCCATTATCAGCAATGTCCAAGTCACCAAGATCCTCATCGATGACAGTGCGGGGCTCAGTGTCCTATCCGTCGAGACATTCGACCGGCTCCAAGTGCCGTATGATCAGCTACATCCTACCAAGCCCTTCTCAGGAGTGACCGACGGCTCCACCACCCCGATCAGGCAGGTTTGCCTTACAATCACCTTCGGTAGGCACGACAACCACCGCACCTAGCTCATCGACTTCTGTATCACCCACATCCTCCTGCTGTACAATGCCATCCTTGGGTAACGTCGGCGTCCAGGGAACGGGGGTCCCAAGGCTTGCCTGCCTGCGGCTCGCTGCGTGGCTAAGCCAGCAGGTTGTACGGCCCACCTTCATCAACAAGGCATCCAAGACCCTCGCGAGGGGCCAAGCCTCGCGAGTCGGATGACACAAGACCTCCTCTGGGGCGGCCTAGTCAGGCAGGCCCGCGAGGGGCGGAGATATCAAGGCGAGGCAAACCTCACGAGCCTCTCGTGACGTGAGCCATGACATTCGACACTAGGCGAGCGCCAGCGTGCACAACGTCCTTATTTCCTCTTTGGTGCTAAGGGAACCAACGCACGCGAGGAGTACCGAGGCATCAGGCAAAGGTTGCCATTTTGGTGCAAAAAGACCAAGACCAGAAGGACGGCAAGAAGGAGGTCATCATGGATCCCAAGACGGTGTCACAACCAGAGCCTCTGGCAGGCGAAGACCACTTTTGTCAGGATAGCTTCTACTAGCTGCCCCCCCTTCAAATTAGCACTCCATTGTTGGCTTCCTTCCCGCTCAAGATTTGGCAGGAGGACTAGGGCCTCTATAAGTAGGACTAGCCACCACCATAGGCAGGGAACGAGATCTTAGATCACTCTCACCCACACAAGTTAGCCTAGCACAAGAACACATCAACCTTAGGAGGCGGTTCTTCCCATTGTATTGTTCGTCATCAGCCCAAGAGGCAATCCACCACCACCACACTGGAGTAGGGTATTACACCACAACGGTGGCCCGAACCAGTATAAATCTTGTGTCTTTCCGTATTGTGAGTTTGTCGAGTTCGTCCGCGAGATCTTAGCGAGCTAGGGCGTAGATCGGTGGGAGGAAAAGACTTCGTGCACACCCCAGTGTTTGAACCTTAAGGGTTTGTCGAAACCCCACATCCGACATTTGGTGCACCAGGTCTAGGTGCGCCGTAGCTTTCCTTCCATCAGTTCATCGCTCCATCATCTCCATGGCGGACGCTCACCGTGCTCGAGCTGAGTGTCGGGCTGCCCTCATCGCCCGCGTTGCTCAGACGGCTCCCATTGGCGGGCCACCACGTCATTCTCCGTCTCCCGCCGCCAACGCTGCCACGGCCCAGTGGGGAACGAGCAGCAAGCATCGTCGCTGCATCCTTCGGTGCGGTAGGAAGGCCGCACCACCACTCCATCGCTGGCCCCAGCCGGCTCTTCGTCTCATGCACACCGTGCTCCCATGGAGGCGCGAGCCGCACTCATCGCCGCAAACGAGCTCCTGCGCTACCGCCCAGTTGATTACCTCTACGAGGAGTGGCTTGACTGCGTCGCCGAGCTCGTCCGCGCCGCAAGGGGCTCCCTGGCGTCGTCCCTCTCTCGGCCACACCCTTAGCCAGCCACGGCCGACGAGGCACAAGGCGCGCCTCCACCACCCCAGTCCAAAGACGCCTCCTTGGCACTAAGGCGTGTGGCCCCGCGGTGCGATCCACCACGACCGGTGCCCGCGCGCGAAGAGAGAAGCTACCAAGAAATCCCACGGTCGCGAGAAGCTGCACCTGCACTTCCCGCACCGCCTCGTCAAGACCGTGCGCCGCTTGTGGTGGCGCCGCGCGGACCTCGACAAGACCAAGCTCCACCTCCAAGGTGGGCCCCAGGAACCACGGCTGACTGCGCGCCTTCACTCCCAAGCTGCGCAACGTCGCCTGGCCAGTCAAGTTCAAGCCGGATCTGCCTCCTTGCTATGACGGCACCGCCGACTCCACAGAATTCCTGCAGCTCTATGAGCTGAGCATCAAAGCAGCCAACGGCGACGACAAAGGCTGTGTTTGTTTGGGCTTCAGTTTCAACAGATTCAGTTGTGGGCTTGCTGTGCTAGCAAAACAGCGGTGCTGAGGAAACAACTGTGGTGAAGGTTAGCTATTTGTCAACGCAGCTGTGAAAATGACTGTGAGCTAGTGAAAAGCATGAAATGCCCTTAGAGCATTGAGATTAGTGTAACTTGTTGATTCGGTGTTAATAGATTTTTTAAATGGTATTTTGACTGACAGGGAATGATTTGTTCTATAATAATACATAAAATATTTCATAATACTAATTTTCTCACTTTCTTGCTCATATATACATAGAATAATAGTGAGCAAAAGAATTATGATGTCACATCGCTAGTCCATGCAAGTCACAATTGCCCATGCAGTACAAAAGATAGTCCATATAACTAATAATCCGTACAAAAGAGAGCTAAAGGATTTGACCGTTCATATAACTAGTAATCCATACATATAATTAGAGGTCCGTACAAATACTAATCTACGTAGCTTGTCGCGCAATAAACAAAGAGCTCGCAATCCTATCTCGCGTGTCGTTCATGTTGCCTTCATCGGATGAAGTGGGAACGACATCGCCAAGCAAAGGTGTTGACCGTGAGACTGCAGGCATGTAATTTTCATTATCATCACATTTATTAAACTCTTTATCGCGTAGCTTGCTGTCCCTGATGAAATTGTGAAGCATCATACAAGCACTGATAATCATCGTTTGACTTCCCACCTTGAAGTGCGGCACATCTCCTAGGATGTGCCATTTTTGCTTGAGCACACCAAATGTGCGTTCAATCACATTCCGTAGAGAAGAGTGAAGATAATTGAACACCTCAAATTTACCACTCGGTGGGCGGCGGCCAAACGAAATTTGGCAAGGTGGTAGGTTGTCCCTTTGTAAGGAGCTAGATATCCCACCCGGTTAAGATAACCAGAATCAACAAGGTAGTACATATCTACATCCATCGAGAATAAATTTGAGCACATGTACATATTAATACAAACAATCTTTACAAAATTAGAACACTTGATTTGTGTACCTTCAGGAGGTGCAGGATAAGTAGTAGCATACTTCAATATACTGTGGTGGAAAATCCGTGTGTCATGTACCGACGCCGCCCAACTGGCAATGACAAAGGTAAATCTCATGTCAAAGTCACAAACTGCCAACACATTTTGACTTGTGTAACTATGTCGACCCATATAGTTGCAGGTCTCTTTAGCGGGAACTATAACGGGAATGTGAGTTCCATCAATTGCACCAATACAACCTTTGAAGTGAGGCCAGAAACATTTGTCCCTAATTTTTGGATGCACATCTGCGAATGTAGGATCTCTAGGTTTGATGATGTCTCCTCCTAGAGAATTTACACAGTGCAACACATGATTGAACTTCCTATGGATTGTTTCAGTGGACCAAACAAACCGATTTTTGGCTTGGCAAAATGATTGAGGGCCTCCAAGCATCCACAAGAACATGCCTAGACTTTCCAATGAGTTCGTCTCGCTAGTTGACTCCAAATGGTAGTCACTCACTAAAAGGCCATGCAAACTTAAGAAAACATCTGGATACATTCTAAACATTTTGTAGCAAGATTTAGGACGTGCCAACTTTTCCACAACCCATTCATGACCAGTTTGTACTGCAATCCTCCTAGGCTTCCTATGATGCTTATTCAAAAATGTTTTGCTGTAGTGCATAGCCATTTCACCCAAGGTTGCAAGATCAGTACTTAACTTGAGCAAGTTTTAAAGTTGTACTGTCTTTATGTTAGCATCATCATCGTCACCACCTCCGCCGTCAATTCCATCAGTCTACAAATGGAACATGACAACAATATTAGTTGTCATATCCATTATTCATACATATGGGAAAATAGCATTCAAATAAGCAAGTGGTTCATATCCAGCAGAGCCAATAGTTCACACACGAATGGTACAGACCCACAACATAGCATAATCCAAGCATTCAAATAAGCAAATGGTACAGACCAACAACATAGCATAATCCAAGCAAAGAACTAAGCAATTATTCTAAACGAGAAGTTACATAGCATAATCATGTGCTCTCTCGAGCCAATCAAACATTCCTTCCTTGGTCTGAACCGATGCAAACACTTCTCTATACTCAGCCTTCATAAATAGCATGCTCAAAGAGAAAAAGAGAGGAGTTCCTTCCTCAACTCCACATTCACGAACCATCTCCATTGCCTCATTCATACTAGGGCCAACCGGAGGAGGGGGAGGACGAGCCATGCTGGAGCTAGATGCTTCTTTTATGCTTTCAGCCGTTACACATATCGCATCACTAGCCTTCTTGTACATCCGAACAAATGGGTTCTTCTCATCTTGAGCAGAAAAATCATCTTTACATGACTTGGTCTTTCGCTGCTTCTTTGGTTTTGCTTTCATGACTTCATCATCATCCTCTGCACTGTCAGTGTCATCACTAACATCCTCCTTGTCCAATGGTATCTCGCCGGGGATAGCTGACTCGGCACCGGTGACATGACGGTCATCAAACATGAGGTCCATTTCAGCCAAGTTGGGTGGTCCTCCATTCCTATACTTTGCATGCTCCGGGTTTTTCTGAAATATAGCAAAAGAACAAAACGGTCAGCTAAATGGATAATTAAGATAATATAAACCCAATGTAAATGCTATGAGTAACATGAACTTACTATTAGGTGAGTGTTCCACCAATCAGTATCAACATCAATGGTTCCTAGCTTAGCATTCCATCCAAGTCTAGATGCGTCAATTTGCAGTTGTTTCCATTGACAATACATAGTTTTGAGATTTTCCCATCTTTTCTTGAATTGCATCCTCACATAACTTTTCTTAGTTATCTGCAACCAGCTCTCCCCCAAATTCTTATATCCTCAAGGACTCAAGAACACCCCTGGCCTATTGCCTGCTTCAACTTCCCTCGCACACAACTCGCAAAAGACCCTAGTACGGTATGCATCCCAAATTGCCTTGTCTGTCTTGTCTACCTTCTTCACTGCCTTCTTCGTTGCCTTATTCGCTGCCTTCTCCATCTAGTTCATTTTCACCATAATTTATACCAGCATACAAAATATCCAGCATGTATAGCAACCAAGCAACAAGGCTATGCTGATTAATCCTCCAGCACACGGAAGAACTAGTATAGCAAACAAGCATGTGCAGCAAGCAAACAAGCATGTCCAACAAGCAAACTGAGCATCCACATGTACATCAAGCAGAGCATCCATAGCAACAGCAAGCTTGAAATTTTTATTTACCCATCAATGTACAATAAGCATGCATCATGTGTCAAGCCTCAAGCAAGCAAAGCATCCACATCAAGCATTATGCAGCATATACAGCAAGTAGAGCATCCACATAAGGCATTATGCAGCATATACAGCAAGCAGAGCATCCACAAAGAATAAATTTTTTTTGCCAAGAAATGCTCACCACAGCCGATGACATGGGTGCACGTGGGAGTGGACGTCAGAGGCCGGCGGTGGATGAAGGCGAGTGGAGGCGGTGGAGGGGACCGGCGAGTAGGGATGACGACGAGTGGAGGCGGTGGATGACGGCGAGTGGAGGCGGCGGATGACGGCGAGTGGAGGCGGTGGATCACGGCGACGGCGGGGGCTCTTGCGGCGGCGGAGAGTGGAGGCGCCGGAGGAGTCTCTTGAGGCGGCGGCGGTGGAACCCTAGGTTCCTCTCCCTCTCTGCCCTCTGTGTGCGTGTGTTAGAGATGAAGGAGACGAGACGGGGATCAATTGAAATAGGGCATCGGGGGCATTCCTTTCGTAATTGGGCTGAATTAACAAGGGTATCGGTGGGAATTTCACTAAGGCAAAACAGTTTCCGGGTCGAAGCACGGCTCGGCTCGCTTCAACCAGTACCACGTAAAAACGACTGAAACCGTTTTGGACTATGAGCCCAAAGCAGCTCCGTTTTAGCTGTTTGTTACGGCTTCAACTTATTTCTACCGAAAACTGGTCTCTAAAACCAAACAAACACAGCCAAAGTCATGTCGAACTGGTTTCCCATGGCTCTCAAGGATGGGGCCCGCACCTGGCTCCTGAACCTGCAGCACGGCTCGATCTCCTCCTAGGATGAGATGTGCAACTGCTTTGTCCCGAACTTCCAGGGCACTCGCGACCGCCCGCCGGCCGCGACCGACTTGTGCGTCATCAAGCAACAACCAGGGGAGACCCTCTAGAAGAACATCTAGCGCTTCAACAGCACCCGCCTCAAGATCCCCAAGGTCACGGATGAGGCCATCATCTCCGCATTCTCTGACGGCGTCCGTGATGTCAAGATGAAGGAAGAGCTCGCCATCCATGAGGAGCTCTGCACATCTCAGGAGCTATTCAACCTGGCGACCGAGTGCGCGAGAGCTGAGGAGGGGCGCCTTTTCCTCCTTGAGCTGCCAGCCGTAGGCACAGAGGAGAAGAAAGCCACGGCTAAGGACGTGAAGCACAAGGAAGCGGTAGTGCTAGCTGCGGAGCTCGACACCAAACGGGACAGAGATCAGCCCGAGTCATCCAAGAATAGTAGACCGTTCTGTGCCTTCTACAACCTAAACACCCACAACAACAGCGACTGCCAAGAGCTCCAAGCCCTACATGAGGGACGCTACGGTCGACGCCCCGAGCGCGGCAACCGTGGCTACGTCTGTGGAGGAGGACGAGGAGGCAGACGCTGGGACGACCGTGGCCCACTCCAGGAATGGCGTGACAGGCCTCGTGAGGACCGCTGACAGGACCATCCTCGCGAGGGGCCCTGGAGGGACTAGCCTCGTGAGGATCGCCCCCAAGGCAACGCCGGTCTTCCTCCACTGCCACCAAGAAGGAACGACGGCCATCATCAGGATGAGGGGGCTGGGGGCTTCCAGGAGCCGCATGCAATCTCCTGCATCTTGGGCGGCGCCCAGGCCCCAGTCTCTCAGCGCATCTTCAAACGGTTCGCTCGCGAGGTGAACGCAGCGCTCCCCAAGCTTGAGGCCGCGCGCCCGCTCAAGTGGTCGCAGTGCGTCATCACTTTTGACTTGGCAGATCAGCTCAAGTGTGTGGCCACCGCCTACGTCCTCCCGATGTTGTGTTCCCCAGTCATCAGCAATGTGCAGGTTACCAAGACCCTCACCGACGGAGGTGCAGGGCTCAACTTCCTGTCCGTCGACACCTTCGACAACATTCAAGTGCCATATGAGCTGCTCCAGCCTACCAAACCTTTCTCAGGAGTGACCGACAGCTCCACCGCACCGATAGGGCAGGTCCGCCTACCTGTCACCTTTAGCACACGCGATAACTATCGCACCGAGCTCATCGACATCGATGTCGCGCACATCCGCCTACTGTACAATGCCATCCTTAGGTATCCGGCCCTGGCAAAGTTCATGGCGGTCACCCACCACGGCTACAACGTCCTCAAGATGCCTAGAAGTGGTGGGGTCATCACGGTCCCGTGTGAAGAAAGGGATGCGGTGTGCTCCCTCGAGCACGCCTTCCAAGATGTAGCAATCGATGACCCTGACAGCAGAAGTGAGGTCCCTCGGAGGCCATCCCCAAGAAGCAGTTGCGCCGCGCAGGACCTCAGGAGGGTGGCGTCGCGGCGGGAGACTTGTCAGTATCAGCATTCGTCCCAGGGCCACCTCACTCCATTGCATAGGAAGGCGCGCCCAGTGCCCTCCTCGGGCAGGGCTCGGGGGCTCTCTTCTGGAGGGCCTCAGGCCTTGCTAACCTTACGAGGGAGGCGCTCGAGCGCCACTTGGAGGCATTCCACGCGACACGTTTTCCTTAGGAGGACGCAGGGCAAGGGGTGCCCACCGCTCAGGAGTTCATCGCCAAGACCACACAGGAACTGTAAGACGCAAGAGCCATGTGCAGCGAAAGCCACACACAGGGTGCGACTCACTACCCAGGCGAGGGTGCTGAGCTGCGTGTCTGCATCAACGTCCCAGGGCTCAACAGGGCCGCGTCTCAGGAGTGCTTCTGGCCTTCGCGTCTGGGCCGTTGCGAGGGCCTGCCACACGGCTACGTTCGCATGCCCCTCGGCTTGGCGAGCGTGGCGTCGGCCTATCAGTGCACCGTGCGGCATGATCTGGCGGCTCAAGAGGCCAGGTACCGCATCGTCCTGGAGGGAATGGAGACGGTCTTCAGGAAGCCTCCTGAGCCCCAGAGCCTCCCGAGGCTCGGGGCTCCGGTAGCTCATGAGGAGTCCTTTCTTCGATGCACGCCTTCAGCTACACCAACTCTGCTTCATCTACAGAACCAGGTGACATCTTCCAAGATTGTTAAGCTAGGAGCGCCCCTTGGGCTGCATTATTCCCAGGCCGTGTGGGTCCGTCCCTGCGGCATGTATCCCATCTGCTTATGTCTTTAGCTTACCTTGCTGGGGGCACCCCTCGGGCTGCATCATCCCCAGGCTGCTCGGGCCGGACCTAGTGGCATGTATCTTCCTACATTTACCCAAGCTGATTTGCCTTCCCTGCTTAACCTGCCTACGGTTATCACCTGCTCGATCATCGCCTCCCACGGGGCCCCCTCATAGGCACGGCGATGGTGCATGGGTCCGTCCCTGCCACGTCGACAAATCTGAGCGGTCGAGCTCTAGCTCGCGGCACGCCCCGCGCACCTCATCTCACCAGGCCCTCAGTGCCTTCACTTCATCCGGACCAACCAGCGGAAGGCTGATGGCTATAATGGCAAACCATGTTCTTCTTGTGCCTGTTCACAGGAACCCCGCGAGGAGGATGGCAGGCGGCACCGCGAGTCTCCTTTTCTCTCGTGCAATTCGCTTGCATGTTAAAAGGGGGGCTCCTGAGCATCGTGACTCAGGAGCCCTTACTGGCTCTCCAGCCCTCACTCCCTGGCCTTGACCACGACATCGCGGCCTGGCATACCAGCGACGACTAAGCTCGCTCGAGGGCCGGGACCTGAGGACGCAGAACACTAAGGAAAGCATGGGAGGAGGGAAACTCGTATGGGCTGGCCTGGCCATGCCGCACAAGTTGGTGCGCAACCCTAGTGCAACGTCAGGAATCGCCATGAAGTTCACAAGATAAGTCTCGCCCTCGGGTCTGCTAAATGTCTGGGCCTTATGGATACTCACGCCTTGCCGCAATCCTGTTGTGGCCACGTCAACTCCCTTTCTTCCCTTACCATGGCCGCTTGAGCGCTAAGGGAGACCTCCTAAGCATCGCGCCTCAGGGGCTCTTACTGGACCTCAGGCCGCACACCTCCTGGCCTTGACCATGGCGCGCGACCTGGCATACCTGCGATGGCTGTAGCCTGCCTAGGGACCGGGACTTGTCGGTGCAGAGCAACAAGCTATCGCGAGGAAAGAAAGGGGGGACCGAGCCTTAACGGGACGTGCGTTCATTAAATCTTCATAACAGGGAGATAAGCACAAAAGACATTACAGACCCTTACATGCCCCCACGGGGCGGTTCATGATTCTTCGCAGGAAACGAAGGCTAAAACTAAGGAGGACCCAATCTACGTGGTAGACACCATCATCAACAGTGGGCCACAGGACTCTGGTGCCAACCCCATCTAGATCAGTGGTGGCGACGGCAGGACGCGGCAGCACTGCTCCGAGCGTGGCGAGAGCTCAGGGGCACGTAGCTGTCGTCGCTCGTCTCCGGAGTCTCTTAGAGCTCAGGAAAGCTGCTGGACTCCCAAGGGCGGCTGCCGCTAGAGTGGTTGCGAGCGGAGCGCGCATCAGCCTCGCGCTCCTCTCTGGAGCAGCACTCCAGGCGGCGGCCTCCCGAAGACCTTGAAGAAGAGAGTGGAGACGCTATCGTATTCAAGATGGATCGCGAGGGTGCGCCTCGTGCGGCAGAACTGCGCGATCTCGCCCCAGCCACGAGTCGTGAAGATCTTGCTGGTGGGGACCGCTTCGATCTCCGCTCCCATCGCCGGAGCGCCGCTGTCGGCGTGCTGTAACCAGAGCTCGAGAGGCCCCCTCGGCGGCATCACATCTAAGAAGCACCGTGGGAAGCGGATCCAAGAGCTTAGGGGCATGGGCGCCCACAGCACCAGCTCGCGCGAGGAGTTCGCGGCGTGGATTCCTAGGGTGACGGCGTACGTCGCCGCGGCGACTCCGGGCGTGGCGCCGGCGGCGCTGCTCGTCGATCCGCCTTCCTGAGTCCTCGGCTTGGGCATACAGGGTTAGCGGATACCCTGGGGGAGGTCGATCACACCAAGGCCTCGTCACCACCTGCATCCCCACTTCTTCACGGCGATGGATTTACCTCTTCTTTGGCGGAAGGAGCTCCGGGACATCTCGGGGGGTCTTCCCCTTTTCTTCGGTGGAGAACCTTTTGATAGGCGCCATTGGTGCTAGCAACGAATCGAGGGAAAAGAAGTTAGCAATGGAGTAAGGAGGAAGAAGCAATCGAGCAAGGAAGAGATGGGCAATGGGGGCTCGGCCCCCTCCCCATTTATAGCAAGAGAATGCCAACCGGCACCTCCCATGATCGTAGGTAATGATGGTTTTCCTTGCATGTTGCAGAGACTCGTCAAGTCGTGCAGTTGCCGAGGCAGCATGGGGAAGCGGAGACGCCCACGTCCAATTAACCGCCAAGCGTCAACCAAGGCCGCATGCTTTTTGGGGCCCGCGGTGCTCCATACTTGACCCTTGGCTTCGCCACGAAGCCAAGCCCAAGCGCACCTTGGGCCCGGGGGCTACTGTCGGCGTCCTGGGAACGGGAGTCCCCAGGCTTGCCTGCCTGCGGCCCCCTGCATGGCTAAGCCAGCAGACCATACGGCCAACCTTCATCAACAAGGCATCCAAGACCCTCGCGAGGGGCCATGCCTCGCAAGGCCGACGAAACAAGACATCCTCTGGGGTGGCCTAGTGAGGCAGGCTCACAAGGGGCGGAGATATCAAGGCGAGGCGATCCTCATGAGGCTCTCGTGATGTGAGCCATGACGTTGAACACCAGGCGGGCGCCAGGCTGGCGCCAGCGCGCACAGCATCCTTGTTTCCTCTTTGGTGCTAAGGGAACCAGCGCGAGCGAGGAGTACCGAGGCATCAGGCAAAGGTTGCCATTTTGGTGCAATAAGACCAAGACCAGAAGGATGGCAAGACGGAGGTCATCGTGGAGCCCAAGACGGTGTCACCACCAGAGCCTTTGGCAGGCGAAGACCACTTTTGTCAGGATAGCTTGTACTAGTTGTCCCCCTTCAAATTGGCCCGCCATTGTTGGCTCCCTTCCCGCTCAAGATTTGGGAGGAGGACCAGGGCCTCTATAAGTAGGACTAGCCACCACCATAGGCAGGGGACAAGATCTTAGATCACTCTCACCCACACAAGTTAGCCTAGCACAAGAACACCTCAACCTTAGGAGGCGGTTCTTCCCATTGTATTGTTCAATATCAACCCAAGAGGCAATCCACCACCACCACACTGGAGTAGGGTATTACACCACAAGAGTGGCCCGAACCAGTATACATCATGTGTCTTTCCGTGTTGCGAGTTCGTCCGCGAGATCTTAGCGAGCTAGGGCGTAGATCGGTGGGAGGAGAAGACTTCGTGCGCAACCCAGTGTTCGAACCTTAAGGGTTTGTCGGAACCCCACATCTGATAGGTACCCAGCCCCGGCCAAGTTTATGGCAGTGACCCATCACGGCTAGAACGTCCTCAAGATGCCCGGGAGATGCAGCGTCATCACGGTAACCTGCGAGGAGAAAGACGTGGTATGCTCCCTCGAGCGTGCTTACCAAGCTGTAGCGGCCGAAGACCCAGATAATGAAGGTGCCGTCTACCCTCCTGAGGCCGTCTCCAAGTAGAAGAAGCAGCTGCTCCATCGAGGGCATCAAGAGAGCGGTGTCTCCAGCACCACCACCATAGGATCTGCGCCCATAGACGGGGCGCCTACCTCCCTCGCATAGGAAGGCGCGCCTGGCGCCCTCCTCAGGCTGGGCTCGGGGGCTCTCTGCTGGAGGACCTCAGATTTAGCCAAGGTCACGAGGGAGTCACTCAGGCACTATGTGGAGGCATGCTTCACCGCACGCTTCCCTCATCAAGGCATAGTGCACGAGGTGCCCAGTGCTTAGGAGTTCATCACCAAGACCACCAAGGAGCTTCAAGAGCCAGGAGCCATGCATGGCGACCGCCGCCCATCACCTGGCACAGCTCCTTGTCCTAGCACGGACGATGAAACACCTGTCTGCATCGATGTTCCTGGGCTCAACACGACCACATCTCAGGGGCGTTTCTGGCCATCGAGGGTTGGTCGGTGCGGAGGTCCCCCCCCCCACAACTACGTTCGCATGACCTTTGGCCTGCTAAACGCAGCTATCGCCTTCAACTGGCTCATGCAGGGCGCCCTGGCGGCTCGTAAGGCCAGGCGTCAGGCCGTCCTGGGGAAGGAGGATCCAGAACCTACAGGGTCCCCTGGGAACCAGCCGCCGGAGGCCTCGTGAGGAGTGACTTCTTCAGCGCGCATCTTCAGCTACTCCAACGCCTCTTCAAGAACGGTGCCAGGTGACATTTTCTAGTTTATTCAGCTGGGGGCGCCCCTCGGGCTGCATCTTCCCCAGGTTGCATGGGCCTATCCCTGTGACATGCATCCTTTTGCATATTTAGCTTACTCTGTTGGGGGCGCCCCTCGGGCTGCATCATCCCCAGGCCGCATGCGCTCGTCCCTGTGGCATGTATCGTTCTTTCATCTATTCGAACAAGCTAATTTCCTCATTACTTGAGTCATCTTATGATTATCGCCTTCCTGTCTGGTACATCGATACCATGAACGTCGTGCGCCCTTGCAAGCCCACCCACGACCGCCTCATGATTAAGGACTGGCACGACGTCTCTGCTTGGGTCCGTCCCTGTAGCGTCGATAAACCCAAGAGGCTGAGCTCTGGCTTGCGGGACAACTACCGTGTATGTTACCTCCCATGGCCCTTGGTGCCCGGCCCTCGCATGAACTAATGGCGGGCGGATGAGCGAGGGCGCGCGACCCGGTGCCTCGTCACCACGGGAGCCGTGCGCCAGTTCTCTTTCTTCAAGATTTTTTAAATGAGAACACTGGGCACAACGTCTATGCTCGGGCCATCCCTGCAGCACCGATAAACCCAATGACCGAGCTCTATCTGGCGGGCCATCCCCATTCACGTCACCCTCTGGTGTCGTTGGTGTTTGGCCTTCTCATGTGATCGCCTCAGGAGATTTATTCGGCGCAGGTTGTCCAACCATCTCGCAGGTCCACCACATCTATCAAGATTCAAGTCAGGCGCATCCCGCCTTGAGGTAGGGCCTTGTGAGTCCCATGCTAGCTCACGGGTGCCTAGACACACCTCGTCTGGCCCTGCCATGCAAGCCACGTGTTAGGGCGGGGCTGTACACGCCCCGGTGGCTCCACTCAAAGAGCGCCCTCACCCACGCACAAGTGGAAGCACCATGCTCCATGCTGGCAGTCGACATGGTCGAGGAGCAGCTATGCCCATGCAAGCGCGGAAGCGCTATGCTCCGCACTGGTGATAAACAACTGAGGCCGGCGCATGGCCACATCAACCTCAGGGAGCCACCCGACTCGGTTTCCGGCCTCGTCGCAATGCTTTCCGCAGGGGAGAGTCACGCGAGGGGGCTGGGTACGGGGGCTATGCTCGGGTCACGCCTGGCATACGCCACCCTGCCAGGTCCCCCGGGCCTGGTAGTCGCGTCCCTCTCCTGAGCGGGACCTCGGCAAGGACATGTATGGAGGTATGTTTGCGAATCAAGGGGGACTCCTGAGCATCGCGACTCAGGAGCCTAACTGTCCATGTAGCCCCTCACCCCTTGGTTTCGTCCTGGTGAACCAGACGACCCAATGGTGGCTGAGGCATGTGCGGGGCCGGGCCCTGCCGACATAGAACAACAATCAAACGGGAGGGAGATCGCGGAATCCTAACAAATTATTACAAGATGTATTGTTCTTCCAATACCAAACACAAGTTTTGACGCCTCCACGAGGCACGTTGCACATTGCAGGAAAGTTTGAAGGGAAATAAAAATGGGAAGGAGCACCACTGCCCACCCGCAAGCCCCATCTTCAGCCTTGGGCGCCGTCGTTAGGGAGCGCCTCCCCGACAGCAGCATCGCTCGTGTTCGCAGGGTCAGTGCCACCGTCAGTCGGAGGCACGGGATTGATGGCGATGAATTTCTCCAACAGGGCCTCCACCCGGTCCTTCACGGCTGTGGCAGCAGCCTCACAGCGCTCCTCGTCCACGGCCTCGAGCAGGGCGTCGAGGTCGACGCTGGGGTCGTGAAGCTGAAGGTGGCTGAAGACGCGTGTCAGGGCTAATGAGGAGAGCGCGCGGGCTTCACCCTCCACCATGGGGCCTATCCTGTTGACAACACCCTCGAGCACCGTGACGAGCTGAGGGAGTAGCTGGGCAGGGCCATCATCATCAGTCACCAACGACTTCTCCATGCCCTTCTCATAGAGCTCCTGGAGAGCCTCGCGGGACCTCATCTCAAGGGACTTGAAGGCCACGCGATCTTCTGCAAGAACCTTCGCCTTGGCCTCCAACTGGGCTTTCTCCGCCTCCAGCTTTTTCTCCGACTCCTCCAGGCCACGGTGCTCCACGGCCTGCGCCCGCACCAGCTGCTTTAGCTCCTTGTCACGATCGGCGACCGTGTCATCTCGAGCCTTCATCCTCTCGTACCGTGCCTCGTACATATGAGCTTCAGCATCACGTTCATTGCGTAAGGTCTCCAGCTCAGATTCCACCACCCGGTAGAGCTCCTTGGCGTCATCGGCATCCTTCAAATCCACCTCGCAAGCAGCCGCGGCTAGGTCGACAGCCCGCTTACCCTGCTCAAAAGCTGCCACCGCCTAGCCCCACGCCGCCCTCACGGACACATCGGATTGCAACCAACCCGAGATTAGCTCCAGGCACCATGACGCCAGGCGATGGTCGACGCCCTGAAGATCATCCGGAAACTGGGTCAGCGCAGAAAAAGCCTCCTCCAGAGCATCAAGAGAGGCAGAAGGATCACGGCCCAGCGGTGTGAAAGGAAGAGGAGGAGGTAGCATCGGCGCCAAGGCCTGCAGGTCGGCGGCAGCAGAAGAGGTCGGGGACACTTGAGCCTTCGGAGCCTCAGCAAGCAAGCTAGGAGCAGGCTCCTCCGAAGCTGGCTTGGCCATGGAGATCGTCTTCTCCTGAGGTCGGGACCCGAGGACAAAGATCACTCAGAAGAACGTGAAAAGGGGAAGCTGGCGCGGATCTAACCTAGCAGTTCCTGCATCGTCGACACATAAATCAGGCATTGCGCACGGAATAGCTCCAGACTTGCTATCATAAGTCATGCATTCAAGTTGGCCCGGCACTGCGGCTCAGGATTTTCAGCTCTTACAGCCTTGCTCCGGCAATGGCGCCTTCATTTTCTACCTTTAGGAAGCTGCTTGCACGCCAAGGGGGACCTCTTGAGCATCGTGCCCAAGGAGCTCTTACCGGACCTTGGGCCGCTCACCTCCTGTCCTTGACCATGGCATCGCGACCTGGCATACCAGCGACGCCTAAAGCCTGCATGGGGACCGGGACCTGTCGGCGTAGGGCACTAAGCTACCACAAGGACGAAAAGGGGAGACAATGCCATAGCAAGACACGCAATCGCAAATTTCATAATAAGAATAACATTGATGCAATAGCGCTATAGATTCTTTACACACCCCATGGGGTTCATCTCGACTCCTTGTAGTGAACCAAAAAAGGAGGTTTCTAGGATTCATATCTACAGATGTCGCCGCCAACGCCATCGTCAACAGTGGGCCACGAGGGGCCAACACCAACCCCATCTAGATCAATGACGACGAACGGACACCGCTGCTGCGTTCCGGGCATGTCGAGAACTCAGGGGCACGTAGTTGTCATCGCTCGTCTCCGGAGTCTCGTTAGGCTCAGGAGAGTCACTGGACACCCAGGCACCGTTGCTGCTGCTGGAGGAGCTGTCGGCAGAGCTAAGTGTGGTCCCAACGCCTGCCGCTGCACCGTCCCGGCGACCCCCACCAGGGCAGCACTCCAGGCGGCAGCCTTCCTCGTCGAAGACCTTGAAGAGCAGCGTGGTGGCGCCATCATACTCAAAATGGATGGCGAGGGCGTCCTCCATGCGGCAGGCGCGGGTGACCTCGCTGCATCCACGAGTCATGAAGTTCTTTCCCACGGAGACAACCTCGACCTCCGCTCCCGTTGCTGGGGTGCTGCATTCGGCGTGCTGCAACCATAGCTTGAGCGGCCCCCTCGGCGGCATCTCTTCGGTGAAGAACTATGAGAATCTGATCCTCATGTGCGATGGCATCTCCGCCCACATCACAAACTCGCAGGATGAGCCATCAGCATGAGTTCATGGGTCGACGGCTCGTGCCACCATGGCCTGGCCACCATGGTCGTGATGCAAGCGGCGCAGGGTGCCGCCTCCTCCTCCAGGGCCTTGTGCTTGGGCATGCAAGGGCAGCGGGTAGCCTGTGAGAGGCCGCTCGTACCAGGGCCTCGTCACGTCCTGCCTCACGACAACACCGAGGGGACGGGTGTGAGGACCCCAACTCATAAGTCGTGATCGCCGAATGCACGTGTATAGTGATCCCAGAGATCAGTGCTCACTGTACACACAGAAGTTGAATAACAAGAGTCTTACATCCATACAAACCGTATTACATAAATTATGACCATTATGGTCAAGTCTTGAGTATAACTTCGCAGCGGGAATCTTCATCGATAACTTGGACCCATGCCATCTGCCTTAACCCTACAGGCATTCTAACTGGGAAGTGTCCTATCTCGCATGTTCGTCGCTGAAGTATTCTTCATCATATGCTGTTCTTTCAAGCCTGGCCTATAAAATAACCAGTGGCAAGCCAATGAGTACTTTGAATGTACTCGCAAGCAACCCAAGAGTGATATAGAATAATTATGCAAGGCTCAACTTCTAAATTGGCATTTTATGGAAAGCTAATTTTGCTCATGCAAGTACGATCAACATTTATCAAGGACATGAATGCCTCTGCAAAAAGTATCAGGAGGTTACAGACATTAACGTCGAAAAAGAGTTGTGAAGAACTCATGCTCAGGCTCATCGTGACTTCCTCACGAATCACATCAACAATATACTCAACCCGTGTTGTTTGTCAGAAACATATGTACATAGTCTAAGCAGCAGCACCCAACTGTCCTTGACCATGGACACGGTTATTCGAATAGTTTGACACTCTGCAGAGGTTGCACACTTTACCCACAAGATGCAGGAAGCCTTCGTGTCATCCACGACCAGCGGTACCTCAAGTACCCGGGGTAAGCACCTGATCACTACCTTTCCCTAGTTGTGACCAACATAGAGTCCACTCGATTGGTAACAGCCCCCGTGCCAAACATTTTCACAATTTAATTTGATGGATCCACGCTCCCATACTGATCACATTTCACATGCATGGGGGTACCAACGGTGTGTCCGGTGCCCTGTGAAAACAGTCATGGCCGCCTATCCAACCACGACCCCGCCCCGAGAGTGACCACATCACTCCCATCACTAGTAATGCGGGCATCCATGCTAGCACGAACTAGGTAATCAATAATGCCCCGTCCCATAAGGGGGTAGTGTGGTTGTACATGTCTGGTTGGGACGATAGACAATCTTAAATCCAATCCGTCTCTGTAAACAACAATTTCATCAAGCCTCAGTACACTACCTCTCCACCAAGTAGTGACCTAATTCATCATCATCTCCCAGGGGCATTAGTGGCACCCACTGGGGCTGTTTGCAAGTATGTCAAACCACACTTGTTTCTTTCCATGCATAACCCTGACCCACTTTGCATAGCCATTTACTATAGCATATTTATACAACCCATCAACACAACTCTAAACAAGGATAGAGTCATGAACATTGCAAGTATCAACAGGTTATGCAATAGAGGAAAGCCTAGCAAGTTGCCATTCAAGATATACCATGCACTCGATGAACAATGGAAATGCTTTTGTGATGTAAAAGGTTTCATCATGGTCAAATGGCTGCTTGCTTGGTTCAGCAAAGTCTTCAAATCTTCTGATCCATCTTCGAGCATTTTATCTACTTCGTCAACTATCGTTGAAAGCAATCATAATAAGCAACACAACAACACTGAAGATAAAAGTGCTCTAAAAATATGAATTTGACTTTTCTAGGATAGCCTTGGTTAGATGAAAAATAACCAGAGTGGTTTCATTGGAATTGGATTATTGGATATTTCTGAACATTTCAATATGATGGAACATATAGATCTATGGATTTGCAAGAAGTGTCTAGGATTTGGTTTCACTATATATTTAAATATATTTTTGAAAAATGAGCAAAGGCACCCGTTTTAGAACGGATAAATTTAGAAGCATCTAGGATTTGGTTTCACTATATTTGGAGTTCAAATGAATATTCTATGGATTTGCAAAGTTGACAACCATGAAGAAATGGCTCATTATCATGTGGGGCACAGAAAGTATTAAGAAAAATGTTCATAACCCAAGTTATGAACTTAGATGTGTCTGGAAATTTGAATGATGGCATTTTGTTAAAATTTGAGCTCTCTGTGATTTTCTAAAGTCCATCATAGAAATTGTAAAAAGGGGATTTGATAAATATGTGTGAAGATAAAGTTCCTGGAAAAATGTGCAAGTTGTACCATGAGATAGATCATGATTTTATAAGCTCCTAGAAATTTGAATCATTGAATTTGGAGTTAATTTGAATTATTTATGGATTTTAAAAATTGTATAGAAAAGAAAAAGGAAAAGGTTTTTGCCCAAACGGGCTAGATCTGGGCGGCAACAACATGCACTGGGCGAGGCTTAACGGCACGGCGCCACTATGCCGGCCCAATAGCTCAGCCACGTGGATGATAGGTCGACGTCGAAGGCGCCTTCCCGGCGTACGCTTCTGCGCGGGGGAAGCGGACCCGCTGGATCCGTATCGACTAAAACGGATGGGCCCTCCTGCTGGGTCGCTGATGTCTGGGCCCCAGTGGCAGGTCATCTTCCACCTCCCACACGCGCTTTGCCCGTGGGGAGGAGTGGCTCCCAACGGCGATAGCCGAGGCTATAGAGCATCTCCGGTGACCCTCCGCCCATCGGCGTTCTCAGGAGGATGAGCCGCATCCATGGGTGTACGACTCGCTTGCTGAGGAGAGCCGTAGCAGCGACGGCCTAGATGACTACGGAAGAGGCCATCGTCCATCTTCGGCTTCGAGCACACGACGCTCCTGTGTATGAACGGTGACGAGGGAAGGGTTGTGGTGGTGACAAGAGGGTATGGGGCTATCTAGGGGGCAGAGAGAGGGACTGAAGCTTGCGAATTTCAGTAGCGGCCGGCGGCTCGGCTCCGACCTAGGAGGAGGACGGAGAGCGCGAGGAGGGGAGTGGGTTTGTTTAGGGGGTGCACGGGAGGGAGAGAGAGCCAAAGGAGTATAGAGGGGCCTCGGGGTGGCCTTAAATAGAAGGGGGCGAGGAGCACCGTGGGGCCGTGCACCGGCGAGGCCGTAGCTGTTGTTGGAGGCCACGGGAGGGCGTGGCTTCGAGTAGGGGGTCTTCCTGGGCGTGGTCTACAGCCAGGGAAAAGAAGAGGGAGAGAGGAGCGAGCGCGAGGCGGGCCAGGGACGAGGGCGATGATTGGTAGATGCGGGCGGCGCTCGGGCACGCGCCGCAGGGGGTGAGAGAGGGGGAGAAGAGGGGCCCTGGATGGCTGTCTTGTTGCGGACGTCGAGGACCTCGACTCGCGCGAGGGGGTGGGGGGCTCGAGGTGGTCGGGGGACGCGGCGTCAACGCTCGGGAGCATGATGACGTTTTCTAGAGCGTGTCTTTGGCCGGCATCCGCGGCTTTTCGCGCGCACCAGCGCGTCCACTTGTGTCTGGCAGCTGCAGGGGGTGTGGGGAAAGGAAGTGGGGAGCCTCAGATGCCCTGAAAAGCCAAAGGGAGAGAGAGGGGCTGAGAGAGAGAGGCAAGGTTGCTGTCCAGAGAAGGAAAATGGGGTTTCACCCCCCTCAATCATTTCTCCTCGGGCTGGAAAGCTTGCGGGAGGTTAAGAGGGACTAGATTAGCGTGTGGGTGGAGTTTCAACTCATGGAGATTAGTGGAAGGGGCTGAAACATGGAGTTTTAAATTTTGTAAGAAGGTGTTTGATGGTGGTTTGGGAAAGCAAATGCATTCTCCTTGCCATCATATTTAACAGGAGTGAGTGGCATCACATAATAGTAGTGACCACCAATTTTGAGGTCCAATGGAGAAAGTGTCCAATGCAACTTTTGTAAACCCTAGAAATCAACAGAAATGGTTTTTCCAAGATTTAGTCATGCAAATCTATTCTCCTTGATGCACCACTTGGTGTAGTGTCATCATGTGAGGATTTGAACATGTCCACAAAAATTCAGATCAAAAGGACACACTTGGCAATCTAGAGTTGTTCAAATTTGGAAAAAGGACATAAATGGTTTTGAGAGGGTTTGGTGGTGCTATGTTGTTCCCCATGAGATGAGACTCTGTAGGATCCTCAAGTAGGTCATTTATGACATGGTAGAATATTCTGGGATTTAATGGATAATATTTCCTATGTAAATATTTCAAAAGCTTGAAATGTCCAGGAAGGGTTTCTGAGCGATTTGACCAATATTTTGGTCATGACCATGTGTTGAAACTCATATATATATGGACAATATATGACCATGGAGTCTCCCTAAATTTTCTCAAATATTTTTGAAATATTAAAATAATTTTAACATATTAAAGACCATTTCTGTCCTTAAGAAAAAGCCTTTAAATAAAATAGCACAACAACTTTTAAAATAATATTTTTGTTGTTTATGGGAGTCTTATATCTAACAGGATTCAAATATAATGTTTGAAAGATTTTTCACACCTTTAATCTTGTAGTTCAAGGCTCAATTCAGGGGATTTTGGAAAAGCTATTTTAGAAAAATACTTTTTAGCCAAAATATTTTTGCAAGAAAATACTATTTTGTCCTATACATGTGGGATGATCATTGGGCAAGGTTTTTGACCAAGGAGGAGGAGTATCAGAGTTGGAGGATTTATTTGATTTTTTAGAGCACTTGCATCCAACACACAAAAATCAAATCAAGCAAAGACCAAAACAGTCAAAAGTTTTTGTCAAACCACATTTTTATCATGATTGATTAGCTCAAGTATTGTGGCATGAAAATTAGGGTGTGACAGCGGGCCAATCTCTTCTTCGGCGGAAGTGGCCCCTACTATTCATGATGGTTGTAGACGAGCCCTGGATGTACGTATGCGCGAGTAGGCGTTTGAGACCCCGCCCGTAGGTATGTATGTGGCCGTATTTGCTTTGTTGCACCCTGGCCGTTGTACGTACGTGTACTTGCTACGTGCGCGCCTCTACTACCACACGTGCGTGCCTCTACATCAACCAGTATGTACGTACACGTTCGCGACCAGAATGACAACGCTACATACGCTTCGACCGGGTGGGTCCTGACTGTCAGGCACTTCCTTTTGTGCGAAGATGTAGCTGGTGGGTCCTAGCAGTCAGGGCCGAATCATTTTGTTGCCCGTAATATGGACGCACTTCCTTGTGTGCGAAGATGTAGCTGGTGGGTTCCAACAGTCAGGGGGAAACGTTTTATTCATGAAATACGGTGGCCTATCCGATGGGTCCCTGCTCTCAGGTGGAGGAATAATTAATTTCTGCATAATAAGAAGGCACTTCCTTTTTGCGGTTGTGGACCCAGCTGTCAGCCTCTCCACGTATAGTACTCTTCTGATGGAAGTCGGTCGTTGACCACATTGACCACGCCACACCGAGAGCACCAAGGAGGTGGACGACGGGGAGGCCTAGTAAGGGAATGACGCGGAGCCAGGGACGACACGGAAGTGGATGCCCATGCGAAGAGGAGTATGAGGGTTCACTGGTTTGGATGCAGTGTGAGGATGCCGTTGCCGCAGAGCCTGGCCAGCAGTGGGAGTTGTAGGGGGAGGTGAGGCCTTCGCGGCAGCACATCCGGCCATGGGAGGCAGGAGCAGGTGGCACGACCGGCGCTGCTTTGGGCGGCTAGAGCAAGAAGACCAGAGGTTGAAGAATCACGACGGCCGTTGGATGGACATCATATGTTGACTGCAGCTAGAATCGTTTATATTGACTAAGTTGACAAAGGCCTTGGTACGCGTCAACTTAGTAGGCCCACAGGTCATCCTCCGAAATGGTGTGCCCCAGATGTCAGGGGGAGGAATCCTTTTTGGGCGGCTGAAGCTAGAATATCCGAGATTGAAGAAGAAGCACGACATCCGTTGGATGGACATCCAACAAACACTGCTGCTAGAACCGTGTGTTGACTATAAGTTGACAAAGCCTAGAATACGCATCAACTTAGTAGGCCCACAAGTGTGTGGCAGAGAACTTATAGCCCACTTGCGATTTGTAAGGATGCACGTCCCATTTTTGAATTCTAATGGAATTTACTACATCCCATTTACAGTTTCTTAAAAGTACAACCCATTTTGTAGCTAGGACAACGATTAATAATATCAACCAACCATTCAAAACAGAATTCAATAAAATTTCCCACATTTCGATAGGATCCAAAATATTTTTGTCTTGAAATTTCTAGTCAGATTAAATACAATTTCAATATAAATTTGTATTACGTAAAAGTCTAATGAAACATTGCGCGCGCAACAATTAATGTAATTAAAATTTTCAAAATCCTAATGTACAATTTTATAAACTAATTATGTGTTTGGTGTATTTTTTATAGTTATTGCCCAATTTTTATAAGTACATCCCATTTATTATTTCTTAAAGCCCATTTTCTTGTTAAGCCTAATGCATCCCTCCTAGGAAAGATTTGTAGCCCAGCGGGGCGGAGAATAACAAGTTGACCCGGATTGTGTACAACTGTCAGCCCAGTTGCATTACTGATGTTGGAAAAAAGGCCTGTGTAGTACAGTACAACCTTACATGGCTACTCAGCCCACATTCAGCGACGCCAGAAAGTCCAAAACAAGGCTTCTGTACAACTTTTTGAAGTCACTAAGCTCAATTAATAACTTATGAAAAAAGTTAGAGTACAATGGAACCTAATTAAAAGCTGTCACGAGCGAAGATATAATTCAACGGGTCCCACTTATGCGTGTGTGTGCGCGTGTGTGTATGTGTGTGTGTGTGAGTGAGAGAGAGAGAGACCCATCGGTCGATGCTCGTAAATACATCTTTCAGCCATATGCATTGATGATGCTAAGTAAAAACTAATATAGTTGACACAATCATATAGAACATCATAGCACACTAAACTTGCATACAAAATTTTCATGCAGGCGCACAATCAGGGTGGAAGCAGTGGATCGCTACAGGTAGGGCTATGTTGAAACCAACGAACTTGTACATAATGGTTCATTGTCTTTATCAGTGACGGGGAAATATCTTGAATGTTGTGCAAAGAAAATAGACAGACAACACAATATATAAGTTCTGCTAGAACATTAAGTTAACGTACAACCCTTTCTAAAAATAGTTCAGGTAAAAAAATAGAACAAGTCATCTGACAAGATTTAGTTGTTACCTCAAATTAGAGCACATACAGTCAGCCAACCCTGCCTCTTCTCCCAAAGAAGCAGTGGCCTCCACCGCACGATGGAGTTGGCCCCGTGCCATCCATAGTTCCCATCAACACGGGGAAAGTCTGACGTTGACTCCTGTAATGGACGTCGTCGACGGACCCGGGCACCAGCGGCGGCGGCAGGACTTCGATTGATGGATTGACCACTTCTTCGACATGTACGAACACTCAATATAGGTACATCCCTAACGTGGTACGCGGTGGCCTTGGTGGCGAAGAATAGTACAACCCCGGTTCCTGCACCGGTATCTAAGGACCAATCACCTTCGGTATGGTGGACGGCTTCTTCATCCATGCCATAACTGTCAGAGCCCAGCTGTTTGGAGGAACAAACATACTTATGAGCTCACCTCCAAGGTCGTTGATAAGCTCATTCATGGACTCACTATTCCAAGCACGTCGACGCATGCCGTGGAAGGTAAGATTTGTTAAAAATTCAAGCTTAGAGGGCACCGAGCCCCATCCTGGGTGCCACCGATAAAAGCTCACATGCGCACCAACCCAGAACAAATGTCGGGAAGATTCGAACACACGACTGCAGTCGAAAGTTGTCCGGAACTTGACAAAGAAATTAGCCGGTGGTGGACAGACTTCGATGAGGAAGCCACTTATTTGGATGACGAGCGTACTGCCAAGAGCTTTGACAAGGTTGTCCAGCGAGACAGAAGGCCGGTCACCGTTGATGGTTACAATCAGCACTTTGCTGGCATATTAGTCGTCAAGCGCCGCCATGCCACTGTTGAGCGATAGCATGCAGCGCCCGATGGCAGGACGGACCTCAGGATCTCCGGCTCAAAGATCCGCTTTGACCGGCGACATGATAGTGCGCTTGAGTACAGGGAATACATGAGGGGGATTTGGGGGAACTGAAGTAGGAATCGAGATTCGAGAGGTGGGGGAGGGGCGGTTGATTGGGGATGAAAAGGTAGCATGAATTTCGAACACACGCCAATATGCTCTAGGCGCGCAAGCGCACGAAAACACTGGTGATGCCCACATGTCGGCCTAAGAGTCCCTATTCTTTCTTTTTTGAGAGCCCGACCTTTTTTGAGTATCTTTTGAGAGCCCGTCCTGAGAGTCATAATTGACATATCTGGGATTGCGTTACTACTCGGCCCATATTCAACGACACCTCACTAGCCAAAACAAGTGTACATCATCCAAAAGACACTAAGCTTAAATTATAACTTGAAAAAAGGAGATATACTATGAACACTTGAGAATGGTGATGCCCTCATTTAGCCCGCCAGTAGTTCGAGACAATAAACAGTTCGAAACAACGATATATACAACATTCAAACACTGACGTGACTACTACTGAGATAAACAACAAGACATGATAGTTCATAAGAAGTCTTGCTACACCACCAAAACGCACCCATCTGTAGCACTCAGACTCTCATGATCCAGACGAGAATGACATTCTAAATAGAGGCAACGATTACATAGTAAGAGTGACATAGACAAGGATGACCAAATGACAAGGAATATGCATAACAAAAGAGAAAACTACCCATCCAGAACAAGCAGCAAAGACAACAAGTCATTCGAAGTGGGATGATCCATCACCATCATAATCTACAGCACCGGTTTAGCCACCAGTGATCCGGAGACACCAATACTCCACCCTTTCGACACAAAAGCCCAATTACCTATCAACCTGAAGGCTTGAACCACATCACTGCCTGTCGGACTTGACATATCCAAGGATCAAAGTTAATCCAGATGCCTTTGTCATTGTCACCTTCTTTTGGCTGCAGGCTGTATTATTGACAATTAGGGGAGTTTGCTCCCGAATTCCTCTCGTCGTGTAGACATTGTTTTCCATAGCAAACAGAGCCTCTCTACCATCAAGGTCCTTGCCAACGGTGATCTCCTGGTTAATCGGATAATTGAGTGGGAGAAACAGAGAGTATGAACCAAGGCTATTTACCCGCCTCCAACTCAAAAATCCTGCAGGCCCCAACAAGCTGGTATCCTGCTCATGGACGTAACAGGCACTGTCCGGATACTCACGTATTTCACGGTGCTTGCATACAGTGGGGTTTTTGCAATATAACTTTTCTAGCTCATGTGCCCGAATGATCATCAGTCTTTTGTCGGCCTCTAATCGAGCGAGGTACCAGTTGTGCTTCCTTGTTTTGGCAAAGGTGGTGTGATTACAAAGGGCAATAACTGTAGGGACACTGCATCATATCAAGAAGGACATGCATTGTTAATGTAAGATCAGCATTGTCCAGAGTATGAGTAGTATAATGAAAGAAACAACATTGATATGTCTCTGTTGGAACTGGGGGAAAATACAGGGAAATGTATACTGGGTTCGAAAATATAGAAGTACCATGCATGGTTATATCATGTTATCTCACAATCGATTCTTCACAGGAAACTACCATGTCATGCATGTTATGTAATCATATTCTGTCCTCACAAAGAAATTATTCAAGGAAACTAACAGACCATGCATTATTATATACTCATGTTCTATGGGCAAATTTATTGTGAGCATATTATTCTAGCTATTGATTCCTGAAGGGCAAACATGGGTATGTACACATGGTAAGCATTACATGATTTCACTACTTCAAAATATAGAGTTCTCCATATGCACATTTACTTCCCTAATGTATGGTTAGATGAAATCAACAATGTGATGCATGTTTCGACAGAGGAAGGATAATCTCACTGGAGGTCTGGAAGTTCACGAGCACCAACTTTTCCCCATCTTATCTGACGACAGCCATCCAGTGGGAGTTCATGCCGACCCAGTACATACCTGCAAGAAGTTTCGGGCAATGTTGATCGGATCGAAGTCGAGGGGGATGATGTACGGCGACCCAGTACATACCTACAAAGAAGGTTTGGCTAATGGAGGTCGGAGTGAAGTCGAGGGGCATAATGTACTCCTCCGTATCATGGTGAGCAAATCTCAGAAGACCGGATAGCAGCAAGCAGTGTGTCTTGAAAAGCTTAGGCCTCGCTTCGATGATGCCCGTGTGCATGCCCCTCGAGCATGGAGCCAGCCGTAGGGTGCTCAACGTATCCATACACGAACAACAGAGGTCGAGGACATCACTTGGGAGATTGCTCCAATCACGGCTCATATGGAAGCTACGCGGTTCGCGTTCGGCCATGGTGGAGTTTGGAAGGTGGGGTTTTGGGGGGCTTGATTTACGGGGGAGAAGGCTTTCGGTGCTGGAGCGACTAGCGCGGGAATAGTGGTACTGGGGGAGGCGAGCGAGGCGAGGGTACGCGGGGGCACAGTGAGATGATGAAGAGTGACCTCAGGATCTCCAGCGAGACGGAGATAGATATGGAGTGGTGCTAGAGGAGAGGGAGACGAGGTGAGGCATGCTATACAATGACGGTGACAGTCACTGCATAGTGCACAAGGTGAGGCTGACTTTGGTAACCCGGACACGTTGCCTGGACTGGTGTCACCTCGGGCACACGGTCTTGTCAGTTCACTGTGAGGACCGAATGAATAATAGTATTTTGACCATCAAGTGTACCACAGTTGTACTACTACTAGTAGTAGTAGGAGTAGTAGGAACATGAGTAGTACTCCCGTGCTAGCATGCCTCTCGGTTCACTTCATCCTCCAGGTATCATCCATATTGCGAGCAGAACCAAATTCTCGTGCATGCGGAAGCGCGAAGAAGGACTTTTATTTTTTGAGGATCACCGCATATTCCTTAACTAGAGAATGTTGTGTCTCCCACGCACTCGCCAATATCCATCTGAACCAGCTATGACACATTTTTTATCCGTTTGCATAGGTCCCACCTGTCAGGTGGGGTACAGAAATAAAAAAGCAATCATAAAATGTCTCGCCATGGTGATTCTAAAGAGTGACATCAACTAGCCAGTGGCACATATAGCGCTGTAAGGATGGGCACGTACAGAGACAGGCCCCAATCCTCAGTCTACCCACGTAGCCTTTTCGTTTAGTCTACCTAGCTGTCTAATCAACTGCCTGCAGGCCACTTCTCCCATTTACTTCTCCATCGGGAACCGATTTTCCTCGGCTTCTTCACTACTCCTTGATCTTCACTTGCATCCAAACCACACTGCATTCACATTGTTTTAACCTCTTCACATCCTCCCAGAGTAATTCCGAAGCCCCTATAAATAATCATCTTCTTCATTTAGACTAGCCATCTAATCCTAATTTTACAAACCATAGCCCTCCGGTCCAGCGGTTCCAAATGGTGAAGGAGATCGAGATGCAGGTTTTTAGCATCCAACATGTCATCGTCGAAGGCTCGTTGAGCATAGTTGCTAAAGTCGCCGACCACCAAAGGGTTGTTCGGAAGTGGATCAACAATGTATCCAACTGCCTCCAAAAGGTGCAGATGAATGTCATCGGTCTCGACTCAGAGTACATGGAGCGTGCCACTTGGAAGGTCCAACGCGCTACCGTCCTTCAACTGTGCCTCGAATATGATGTTTTGGTGTACCACATCATACACGCGCCCTCCATACTAGGTGAGCTTCACGATTTCTTGTCTCGGGAGAACATATACTTCTATGGGGCAGCCATCGCAGGGGACAAACAGAAGTTGGAGCCGTACAACCTTGATTTGAAAAGCATCACTGACCTACAAAACAAAATAAAAATTTCTGTAGAAGATTGTGACAAACCGACACCATCCCTATTCTACATACCAAATTTTGTGCTCGAAACAAATCTTCAGAAGGGTGACGAGTGAGGGAGTCCTGGACTAAGGGGTCCTCGGGCGTCCCACCTGTTAGCCATGGGCCGGACTGATGGGTTGTGAAGATACGAAGACTGAAGACTGCACCCAAGTCCGGATGGGACTCTCCTTGGCGTGGAAGGCAAGCTTGACGACCGGATATGTAGATTCCCTTCTTTGTAACCGACCTTGTGTAACCCTAGATCCTCCCGGTGTCTATATAAACTGGAGGACTTAGTCTGGATAGGACACTCTTTATCATAGCCATACAAGCTAGACATCTAGGGTTTATTCATTACGATCTCGTGGTAGATCAACTCGTGTAACACTCATACTCATCAATATCAATCAAGCAGGATGTAGGGTATTACCTCCATAGAGAGGGCCCGAACCTGGGTAAACATCGTGTCCCTTGTCTCCTGTTACCATCGACCTTAGACGCACAGTTCGGGACCCCCTACCCGAGATCCGCCGGTTTTGACACCGACATTGGTGCTTTCAATGAGAGTTCCAATGTGCTGTCGCTAAAAGGTTTGATGGCCCCTTCAACCGTCAATAATGACACCGTCCAAGGAGAAACTTTCCTCCCCATACATACCTTCGTCTTGGGCAGCTTTGCACTGCGGGACAATTCGCTTGGACATCTGGAGCAGATCGAAAGCTACGCCCCTGGCCATCAAGTCAGATTTGGGAGCTTGAACTACGTTGCGGACATCCGTGGAGACTTGATCTTCGCCGGATTCGAGACCGCGGTAGCCACTCCCGGTCACCCCGATGATCATGACCTAAATCTGTCATCAGGGTGCATCCAGGAGATCGCCCCTGTAACCGCTCTGGCCCAAGATCCGGAGCAAGCTGCACCACCCAAGGACGGGAGGATCAACCCCACCACGGAGGCCACAGATTCCACGGTGTTGGAGCCGCATACAGACTTAACCTCTCACGACGTCTCTGTCAGCGGAGCTCCGAACTCGTATCCGGCCGTAAGTTCTGAACCATGTGAGCCTGCGGACACCGAGCTTGATCGTTTATCGATCTTCAAATTCAGCACCGTGGACATCTCCCCGCACTCGCCTTTGGGCGATGTGCTAAACTCGTTAAAAAATGTCCTTGACAAAGGACTCATAGCCGAACTGTATCCGGCTTGAACTAGGAGCCGGCGATGGAGATTTTCGCTTCCCTCCCGCCACCCACTTCATAGCCACGGTCGAGGATTTTACCGATGAACTTGACTATGACTCCGAGGACATCGATGGTATGGACGATGATGCTAGAGAAGAAGAGGTCCAGAACCTGCCATTCATCGGACGCTGGATAGCCACTTCCTTGTATGATGTATACATGGTGGATGCACCAAAGGAGAACAGCGGCGAGGACAAGGAAGATCCATCTGAGGATAAACCTTCTGAAATACAGTTGAAGCGCCAGCGTCAGTGGCGCCGCTCTAAGTGACGCCGCAGCAAAGACAGCAGTACCGGCACAGGAGAAGACAACACTCCAGAAGGTGCCGAAGACAATGAAGACCCTGTCGATACGTCTAATGAATAAGACGAACTGCAAGGTGGGCAGGTTAGCCCCGGTAAACAGGCCACGCATGAAGACTCGAAGGACGATAACTACCTTCCGCTCTCTGAGGATGAGGTGAGCCTCGACATCGAGGATTTCATTGTGCCTGAGGAACCTCTTGAGCAGGAGCGCTTCAAGCGCCAGCTAATTGCCACTTCAAGGAGCCTGAAAAAGTAGCAGCAACAGCTTCAAGCTGACCAAGATCTGCTCAATGATAAATGGACCGATGTCCTAGCAGCCGAAGAGTACGGCCTCAAGCGCCCAACCAAAATCTACCCAGAGCGCAAACTGCTACCTTAGTTTGACGAGGAGGCGCCGAACTAAATACCTCCATTGTACAATGCGTCTGACCGACCACCACGTGGTCGAGACAAAACGACAACTCACGCCAAACACCAGCCAGCCCCGCCTCAGTGCACAGGCAGAGGTAAACCAGCCCAGGGGCATACATATGACCTCTGGCAAACCCTGAACAAAAACCTAGGACACACTAGATCATTCTACGGATCGCGAGGGTGTGCCTCGAGATGCGACGACAGCCACATATTCGGATGTGACAAACTTAGTCACGCACGGGCCGAAAACCGCAGACGGACTCCATCCGAGCTACGTCGTGATACGACCCGATATAGAGGCGCCGTACACCCTCATTGCTTCACTGATGAGGTCCTGGATCATGAATTCCCGGAAGGGTTCAAACATGTGAATATAGAATCAAACGATGGAACCACGGACCCCGCGGTGTGGATTGAAGACTTCATTCTCCACATTCATATGGCTCGCGGCCACGACCTCCACGCCATAAAATACCTCCCCTTAAAACTCAAAGGGCTCAGCAGTGGCTCAACAATCTGCCTGCAAATTCTATTGGCAGCCGGGAGGACTTCGAAGTGGCCTTCCTCGATAACTTCCAAGGTACATACATTCGACCTTCGGACGCTGATGACTTAAGCCATATAGTTCAACAGGCCGGAGAGTCCGCCAGGAAATTCTGGACTAGGTTCTTAACTAAAAAGAACCAAATCGTCGATTTCCCGGATGCCGAAGCCCTAGTAGCCTTCAAACACAGTATCCGCGACGAATGGCTCACTCGCCACCTTGGCCAAAAAAAGCCAAAATCCATGGCAGCCCTCATGACACTCATGACCCACTTTTGAGCGGGCGAGGTCAGTTGGTTGGCCCGTAGCAAAAAGAGTGCAAGCGAAGCCGGCACCCCTGAAGCTAAAACTAGCAACGACAAGTCTCGACGGAACAGATACAAGCGCCGAAACAACAGTGATAACACTGAGGCCACGACAGTCAATGCCAGATTCAGGGGCCCTAAATCTAGTAAGCAGAACAAGCCGTTCAAAAAGAACAATTCAGGCCCATCCAGCTGAGACTGCATACTCGATCGTCCGTGCTAGATTCATGGCACCCCAGACAAGCCACCCAATCATACAAATAGAGATTGCTGGGTTTTTAAACAGGCCGTCAAATTAAACGCCGAAAATAGGGAAAAGGGATCGCTAAGCGAGGACGATGATGAAAAGCCCCAGCAACCGACCATAGGGGGACAGAATAAGTTTCCCCCTCAGGTCAAAACAGTGAACATGACATATGCTACACACATCCCTAAGAGGGAGCGCAAGCGTGCGCTCAGGGACATCTATGCGATAGAGCCAGTCGCCCCAAAATTTAATCCATGGTCATCATGCCCAATCACGTTTGATCGCCGGGATCATCCGACCAGTATCCGGCATGGTGGCTCAGCCGCACTGGTCTTAGACCCCATAATTTATGGGTTCCACCTGACTCGCGTCCTTATGGACGGAGGTAGCAGCCTTAATCTTATCTATCAGGATACAACGCGAAAAATGGGCATTAACCCATCAAGGATCAAGCCTACAAGGGATACCTTTAAAAGAGTCATACCAAGCGTAGAGGCTCGCTGTACGGGCTCAATCACACTCGAGGTTGTCTTCGGATCTCCGGACAACTTCCCAAGCGAGGAGTTAATCTTCAATATCGTCCCATTTCGCAGAGGCTATCACGCACAGCTCGATTCAACGCAGTACCGCACTATGCTTATCTCAATCTCAAGGTGCCCGGTCCACGCGGCGTCATAACAGTCAACGGAAATATGGAACGCTCCCTCCATATAGAAGAGCACACAGCTTCCTTAGCAGCAGTAGTACAGAGCGACCTTCTCAAGCAGAACCTTAACTCGGCTGCCGAGCCCACGGACACCGTTAAGAGGGTCCGAACTACTCTATAGCAAGAGAGCTCGGCTCGTCATGATCTCGACTAGCAATTCGGCCTCTGTCGCAGTTCTGATCAAGTGGTGGCATTCCTGGCGCGCGTACATAACTATGCGCTCAAATTCCCATGGGCATCGACAAAGGCATAGCTAGCTTGTGGTCCGTAGTATGGCTCAACCGATGTCGGATACACATATACTTTCATTTTTACTTGTTTCCTTTTTATGTCTCAATCCCACAGGCACCATCCGATCGCCTAGTCATCGGTCATCTTGAAGGATAAACACACCAAGACGATGAGAAACACGGACATATGGGGGACCTCTTATGTGATTCTGTTAACGATAACTTTACCTGTTTTTCAAGACCCACATTCAGCTCTCCCTTGGTTTCGACATGTCAAATAGTCTGTTGCTTATCGCACTACCTGTATCAATGCGCTTTGACATACTAATTACATTACAATGAGAACAGTTTGCGGCTGGAGCTGTAGGACTCCAACCTTTTTGTACCTTTTCGGTTTTCTTTCTCCTTTCTCTTTTTTCAGCTCCCCTGTGGATAACCGTATCAGGAAGCACCCGTACACTTTGGTATGTTTCATGTCCGCCAGGGGCTGCACAACACCCCACATTACGGCAACAAAAGTCTGAACACTTTTTATAAGTATAGTTCGGCACCCCGAATTTAGCATTATATGCATTGGCTCCGAATCATGTCTATGGTCAATAGTTGGGTTGCCCGGCTCCTGTGCTTGCTACCTTACACTCCGCTACATCGGCTAAGGTAGTAAAGGGATAACTACTGCGATTGCGTCTTGGTTTATCCAAAGGAGCACCTTATTAGAGAAAGCCGAAAACTGACTGTCATGATGTGGCGAGAGCCGGTCAGCTGTTCGGAGGTTGCAGATCATTGGAGTTTTCTTCCGCATTACGCGAAGGATTGGTACTTCCAGATCAGACGCTTATAGCACTCTAGTTCGGATACTAGGGGATGCGCCCATGTTTTTATTGTTGCACTCCTATGGCTAACTGAGGGCGTTACAGCCGCATAGTCTGGTTGCCTGGTTCGCTGTGCTAAACAACTCCTTCAAGGACCATCCAATTGGATCAAGATTGTTTAGATTCCATCCGGAACACCCCCATACTACCTACGTGGGGGCAGAAGCCCACGACTGGTTAACCCGCAGATTTTATACAACCTGGCTGCACAAGAAGTAAAGATTTAAAAACATAACAAGCATTATATTGCCTAAACATTTTGTTTCACCATACAAGGCAGCGGGAGCTCAAATACATTCAGTCAAAGATGGTGTCCTTCCCACAATGATCCGCAACAATGCAGGACCCCTCTAAGACATCGCCAAAGTATCGCTCAGGTGTGTGGTACTCCTTGCCCTTCGACGCCCCCCGGTCGCTAGCTTGACAGTGTCCAGCTTCGCCCACCAGACTTTGCAACAAGAGAAGGCCAGACGCGTGCCCTCAATGCAGACGGACTGCTAGATGACATCCAGCTGAGGACAGGCATCCACCAGCTTCTTCACGAGGCTCAAAGTAGCTGCCGGGAATTGCTTCAGCTGGCCACAGCCGGACTATCATATACTTCATGGCCAGTTCGGCCACCCTGTGCATCTCGACAGCTGTTTCAGCTGATCGCTGAAGGGCACCGGATGTTCTGGCGCACAATATTGTGACCAGAACAGCTTCTCTGCGGGGCTCCCTTCTTCAGCCTGGAAGAACTCCGCAACATCGGTCACACTGCATGGCAGATCATCAAAGGCCCCTGGAGAACTCCGAATCCGGGTTAGTAAAAGGAATTTACTCTTCACACTCCTTCTTTGCATATTGAATGCCTTACCCTCCGCGATCTTCCTGGCCTCCTAAATCTCATTGAGGGCACCTTGGACTTCAAACCGGGCCGCCTCCGCACTCTTACGAGCCTCGGGAAGTTCGGCCTCATGAGCTGACGCATTGTGCTCCAAGGTATCACACTTGTTCACCACGTCCTGGAGCTCCTATTCGACTTCGTTGACCCGGGCCTTGAGCCTTTTATGGGCGGCCTGCTCCTTGATAGCCTTCCCCTCGGCTTCGACCAGGGCAGCTTTCAAGGCCTCGACCTCGGTCGTCTCCTCTGTTTACATCATGATACTTCGGTCATTGCAAACTATTTTCACTTTTTTCGAATCCATGACATGTCATTACTTACCTTGTCTTTCTTGGAGCTGCCTCTTCACCTGGCCCAGCTCCTCCTCGGCCTCCGCTAGTTTCTGCTTCAGTCCAGAGACTTCGGCAGTATGTGAGGCCGCGGCCAACAGCGACGCCTGCGCATACATTTTCAGAAAAAATTAGTTAAATTCCTACACATGGAGATTGATCCTCTGTCTGGTTTTTTATTTTCGAACACTGGACAATGTCTTAGGGGCTATTGTCCACACTAGGATTTTCTCATTTTTTGTGCTGCTTACCTCAAAACTTGGCAACAGGTTGCTGCAGGCTTCGGTTGGTCCACTTTTGGCGGACTAAACCCTTTCAATTACCGTGCCCATAAGGACACGGTGCTCATCCGCAATGGAAGCGCCTCGCAGCGCTTCTAGCAGATTATCCGGTGCCCCTGGTTGGACAGGGGTCACCGGGGGAACATGCATCCCCCTTCTTTCGATGGAGGTAGCATGCCGGATTCCGAAGCATCCCAAGTCTCCGGAATTGAGTCCGGCTGAGGGTCGAACTGAGTTCGGCCCTCCCCACCAGTCTCCATGTGGATTGACTCCCCATGGTGTCCGGCGACGGGATTTTCACCTTCTGGCGCCTCCTGAGCCTCTCCCCTGCCTGGAAAAGTCCTTCGGGATAGCACCTCCGCATCATCCTTGAGCTTGGTGGAGTGAGCGGCTGGCGGCAAATCGCTGGCCATCGCCTTGGAATCCAGCGACACTCCTGACGAGGATCACGGGGAGCTGTTGTGGGACGGACTACAATAAAATGTAACCAATCATTTAATTGCAATAAGGAGGAGAAACTTTATGGGTGGATACAAGTCTTAGTACTTACGATGCGGCCCGAGGCTTAGCGCGGGGACATTTCTCCGAACTGTTGTCGATGTCCCATGCGGAGTTATTCGCGAGGGAGCCATTCCCCTTCTTGGGCGCCTCCGCCTCAAGAGTGTTGGAGGCCGCCCTCTTCTTCCTCCCCCCATCAAGCGGAGAGTCGCTTTCCTCGTCCTCGTCCTCGACGTGTTCAGCGGCAAGGGAACGGGCCTTGTCTTTTGACGTCACGTCCGAAGTTCCCTTGGGGCGGGGGCCACTTCGGACCCCCTTGGCCTTTCCTGTGGCCTTCTTCTCTGATGCCTTATAAGGCGCCGGCTCCAGCATCTTAGCTAAGCGCGGGATGACTGGTTCTTCGGGCAGGGGAGCCGGACACTAGATCTGCTTCGCCTTCTTCAGCCAGTACTGAAAAAGGAATGATAATAAAATCTTAGATACCACCCTTGAAACAAGGAAGTAGGGGATGTGTTGAAAATAACATACCTCACTGGGGAGGTGATTTATGTCGTGGCCACGGTCCGAATCTGTGGTCGGCGCTATCTCATTACCCTTGAAGAGCAACTTCTATGCATCTTCATGAGCTTTTTCGAACAGCCTTTCCAAGGTGTGGTGCCTTTTCGGGTTGAAATCCCATAGAGGGCGGCTTCGGCTCTGGCAGGGGAGGATCCGGCGCACCACCATCACTTGAATTATGTCGAAGAGCTTGATGTCCCTATCGATCATGCTTTGAATGCACGTTTGCAGCCCAATTATCTTGTCTAATGAACACCAGTTTGGGCTCTTCTCGACCCAGGAGGTAAGTCGCACAGGAGCGCCGGAGTTGAATACGGCAGCCGCGGCCCAGGTGGTGCCGTGTGGTTCGGTGATGTAGAACCATTGTTTCTGCCATTCCTTGACAGACTCCACGAATGTGGCCAAGAGACATTGGTGAGCTTGGTCACCATGGCGCCCCCGCACTCTACATGCTATCCGTCCACCACCTTGGGCTTAATGTTAATGGTTTTGAGCCATAACCCGAAGTGGGGTGGATGCAGAGGAAGGCCTCGCACATGCTGATAAACACCGAGATATTGAGGAAGGAGTTCGGGGATAGATCGTGGAAGTCTATCCTGTAATAGAACATTATCTCGTGGACGAAGGGGTGGAGTGGAAACCCTAGCCCGCGGAGGAAATGGGGGAGGAACACTACCCTCTCATCGGGCTTCAGCGTGGGAATGATTTGTCCTTGGGCTGGAAGACGGTGGGAGATTTCCTTCGCCGGGTACCCAGCCGCCGGAAGCTTAGAAATGTCCTCCTCCTTGACGGAGGAGGCCATCCACTTGCCTTGACCTTCCGATCCGGACATGGTTGAGTGCTTTCTCGAGTGGGTAACAGATGAGAACTTGGGCGCTGGAGCTCAAGGGTGGAAAGGCAGAAGAAGAGAGAAGGTGTGGGAGAAGAAAGGGGAATCTTATCTCCTTATAAGGGAAGTGAATATTGAACGCCACCCCTGTCGCCTCAAAATTCACCTGCTCCCGAGGGCTGTGTAAACGGCGCGGTTGGGTTACCTAGGCCCGTATTGATGAGAATCCCATAATAAGGGGAAACGATCTCTGCTTTGACAAGACGTGCCAATGGCAACCGCGTATCGAAACGTGGAGCGGCAGGCAAAAAATGTTTTGAAATTATGAACGGCTAGACGTGATGTCATGTCATAAAAGTTGTCAGCGGATTGGACTCGTGTATTATTATACTCTCTCTACGGTTTTATGTGGTGTGTGTTATAGGTCCGGACACAATCAATTCGTCCGAAGACTATTCTAGAGTTCAGAAGGAGGAACCTGTATTGCAATGCCGAAGACAGCACTACGCGCCGGATACCTTGTCATTGAAGCCAGGTTCAGGGCCTACTGAGGGAGTCCTGGACTAAGGGGTCCTCGGGCGTCCGGCCTATTAGCCATGAGCCGGACTGATGGGCTGTGAAGATACGAAGACTGAAGACTATACCCGAGTCCGGATGGGACTCTCCTTGGCGTGGAAGGCAAGCTTGACGACCAGATATGTAGATTCCCTTCTTTGTAACCGACCTTGTGTAACTCTAGATCCTCCCAGTGTCTATATAAACCGGAGGACTTAGTCCGAATAGGACACTCATTATTATAGCCATACAAGCTAGACCTCTAGGGTTTAGTTATTATGATCTCGAGGTATATCAACTCTTGTAACACTCATATTCATCAATATCAATCAAGCAGGACGTAGGGTATTACCTCCATAGAGAGGTCCTGAACCTGGGTAAACATAGTGTACCTTGTCTCCTGTTACCATCGACGCTAGACGCACAGTTCGGGACCCCCTACCTGAGATCCACCGGTTTTGACACCGACAATGAGACGATGGCATTAATGTCGTCTAGATGGGAGAATTATCCCTTAACATACGAGCGGATAAAATATACTGCCCTCGATGCCCATGTGAGTTTCGAGATAGCTGCAAGGTGCAGAGAGCTTGTTGCGAAGCCGTCTCCCACAGAAAATGAGAACAAGAGGAAGAAGAAGAGGATGTTGCACCAGCAGCAGGGCATTATGGATGTATGAACTATTTCCTCTCTTGTAAAAAATATTCCCTCTCTATGTATATTGATATAGATGGACTATTTCGATGGTGTGCATGTCTTTGGAACAAGTAGTAGCATGGGTCCGATTAACTATAAGGAACTATTTATTCGCCTAGATTTCTCTACTACTCCTTCTAGTGATCGGTATTTAATGCATGTGTCCGTAGACATGACAGCTTGTCCATGGAAGTTCAACTACGGCGACCATCATGTTGCATCCACTGCCACTCGCGATTCCCACGATGTCGCTCCAATGCACGGCACCACGTCCCCCGACGTGTTCCTCACCCCTCTCGGGCGCACCGCCCCTCTGCCTTTGTGCGCATGACATGTGGGCCAGCTGAAATGCGGCAAACATCAAGTTTCTACCATAGCGACACGTGATTCCCACGATGCCGCTCAAACCCATGACACCACACGTCCCCCGACCTGCGGCTGACCCCTCTCGGCCCCACTGCCCCTCTGCCTTCGGGAGCATTACATGTGGACCAGCCACCTATCGGGTCCACATGTTACTGACTCAAAGGTAGGTGTCGTAAGGCACTGAAGCTCATACCTGAGGGCCCCTAGAGGTAAATGTAACTCCTGCGCCAGGCCTTGTGGTGCTACCATTGCATGAACTCGTGGCGAACTCGAGATTTGTTTCTTTACTATACATGCACGCAACGATTTAATGGACATTGTAATGTCAACATGTGATGGGAGCTCTAAATTTGAATTTGAAACTTATAAAACAAAAAAAATTCAAAACAAATAAACTGGGAGAGAGGGAGTATACCGTTGGATGTGTCCCATATGAAACAAGTCCCCTCGTTTTTCACCGCGAAGATGCGGTTAGAAAGGATCATGACGTCTTCGTACCCGTACTGCAACAAATCGGCCACAGACAACATCGTCCACCTTTGACCGCCATTTGCAAGGTTCGTGCTATCTTCTTCAATCTCATGGTGGTTCCATCATACAAATTCAGACGGTGGCCCGTTGCATGGCTGATCCCAATGTTGGACAAAGGTTCTACGGGAACGGTGTCACCCTTGTAAATGTTGTGCAAATTGATGTTGGTACCCTCCCGTACATATGCAAGCCAATCTCCACTCGCACCGAGCCTAACCTGTGAAACAGTGGGCAGGAGGAGAATTAGGAAATGGACATGGAAGTAGTCTTTAGAATGCATTTACTATGTGATGAGACTCATCTTACCTGCTCATCGGACAAAATCCGAGTGCCCCTCAACGTCGGCATCTCAAGGGGCGTCAACTTGCAACTATGGCCACGCCGCGTTGGACATACCCCCAAGGAAACATCCTCGTGTGTTGCACAAAACATCAAGTTGCATTTGTATGAGTAGTTTATCTTGTGAGAGAAAAGTATGAATGAGGGAAGGCCTTATTTGCAAATGTGGAGAGGGGTGTCGGTTTCTTTTTGCAAAATTGCCACAGTTTTCTTCCTATCCATCAGATATAAATCGGACGACCTATAAAAAAGCAGAGTTAGTGATGATGGTGTGCCTGCCATCCTGCAATATGGGCCATATGATCTATATCTAACGGATAGGAAGGACACTATGACAATTTACCCGCACTCCTCTCCACATTTGCAGATAAGGCCTTCCTTCGTTCATCCTTTTCTCCCACAAGATCTTGATGTTCCGTGCAACGCACATGCATCTTGCTAGTATAAGCAGGGTGTGGGTATTTGTTTTTGCAAAATTGTCATAGTTTCCTTGCTATCCGTCAAATATAAATCGGACGGCCTATACTACAGGATGGCATGCACACCATCATCAACAACTCTGTTTTTTATAAGACTACCAAGATGCCCATGCGTTGCACGGAACATTAAGATGCATTTCTATGAGTAGTTTATCTTGTGAGAGAAAAGGTTGGACGAGGGAAGGCCTTATTTGAAAATATGGAGAGGGGTGTGGGTATGTTTTTGCAAAATTGCCATAGTTTCCTTCCTATACATCAGATATAAATCATACGACCTGTATTGTAGGATGGCAGGCACACCATCAATACCAACTCTGTTTTTTTATAAAAGTAGAAGTAGAATAGAGATAGAGATAGAGACTACTACTACCAATGTGCTGGCCCGTGCGTTCCAATGGATCCAAAGTAGTGGAATAATGCTTGTTCACCGGCTTGAAATATAAACACTCTAGTTTTGATATACATATATCATTAAAAGTAAAAGTAAATCTCGGGCTGTTTTGATGGTTTGATGATAACAGGTTTTAAAAAATTCGGAGCTATTTTTTTACATTTTGTAGCGTGGCACGGCATCCGGTGCACCTAATCGTCTGAAAAGAAAATTGAGTTTGGGTCGGTGGCACAACATGCGGCAAGATGCCCGTGTGGCCTTCTTCTATAACTAGTAAGATGCCCATGCATTGCAGGGAACATCAAGATGCATTTTTTTACAAAACATCTGTTGTGATTGACCCTTGCAGGAGTAATCACATGTTTAAAAACTAATGATATTTCGAGAATTTTATCAGAAAAATGGTATCTTTGGAACAAGTTTTCTCTACTACTGCTCCTTGTAGTGAGCGCTATGCAATGCATGTGTCAGCAGACATGACATCTTGTCCATGGAAGTTGGACCATGTCGACCATCACGTTTCTTGTTTCTACCACTGCCACACCCACCCGCGATTCCCACGACGCCACTCCAACCCACGGCACGACGTCCCCTGACGTGCCCCTTATCCCTCTCGGCCCCACCGCTCCTTCGCCTTTGTGTGCATGACATGTGGGCTAGCTGAACTGTGGTGACCATCAACTTTCTACCACAGCCACACCCGATTGGACGCGGTTTGCCTGCTCTGCACCATCGAATTTTCATCCAATGGATGTGACACATTTCATCCCGGGCATCAATCCTCAGTTGGAGTACTTCTGTACTAAAGGTAGTACCCGCCGGTGTGGCCATCTATGCCTCGTAACGCCTCGACGCCCAGCTGTGTCACCCTCGCCACGACCACGCCACCACCAGCCAGTTCATCTCGAACGAGTGAGTCGCGAACCACGCCATCACCATGAGAATGACATGTGGGTTAGCCACATTTAAGGTCCGCATGTCATTGACTCATAAGTTGGTGCACTAAGCCACTGAAGCTCAGTCCCGTGGGCCCTGAGACGGAAATGGTAACTCCTGCGGCAGTCCTTGTGGTGCTCCCGCGCTACGAGCTTGTGCCAAACTCGGATGAAATTTGGTAACCAACTAGTAAGCTACACGTGCATTGGATGCATGAGATTTGGTAACCAAATCTCTACTCTCGATATCTATATCTATATATATATATATATATATATGTATATCTAGATCTATCTATACCTATATTTATATCTATACTCTTATAAAAATAGAGTTGGTGATGATGGTGTGCCTGCCATCCTGCAATATAGGCCGTCCGATTTATATCCGATGGATAGCAAGGAAACTATGGCAATTTTGCAAAAAGATGCCCACACCTCTCTCCACATTTGCAAATAAGCCCTTCTCTTGGTCATCCTTTTCTCCCACAACATAAACTACTCATACAGATGCATCTTGATTTTCCATGCAACGCATGGGCATCTTGCTAGTTATGAATAAATAACACTCTATCAACGAGCCCCATCAGACACCAAATTTCTTGGCTTCCGTGCTACAGCTAGATCTTCCCCTCGTTTCTATTTTCCAACCCGGCGGCGGGAGGGGTGCGGTTTGCCAATGGACGGTTTGCTCAATGGCATTCCCACATGAAAGTGAAAATGCAAAGTAACACGCCTTCCCTAGCTATGTGGCGTGCCGGACGGGCATGGAGTACTCCTGATTCCCGAGCATGTGGGGGTGTGACACGAACGCGACAGGCCTTTTTCTTTTACTGGCAACGTGCCCGTGCATTGCAACGGATCCAAAGTAGTAGAATAGTAGTACTTGTTCACAAACATGAAAGAAATCACTCTTGTTTTGATATACTCCTAATATATTACTTTTCACTCAAAATATATTTCTCAGGCTGTTTTGATGAGGTGAGGGAGGGATGTGGTTGCTTTCAAGATAATAAGGGGTTTTCTGCAAATTGGAGCAGAGAAGAGGGCTATTGTTGCAAAAATGCCACAACTTACCTCACAGTCGTTAGATGCAGATCTAATGTTCAGAAATGATGGATGGAAGACACACCACCATCACCAACTGAGTCTTTAGTATGAGTAGGAGTAGAGAAAAATGTATAAGTTGTAACATTTGGTTCTGCTCCTTGGCACAATCGATAGATAGAAATAACAATTGTAAACGCTAGGGCGGGGCAATTTCCGCCGGGTAAGTAGGGTACGTAGTAGATAGGTTGGCGCATTGTCGGTTTAGTCACATGCGGTCCGACATGTTCTAGTGTTTCTAGAAAGATGCCTGTGCGTTGCACAAAGTTTATGTAAAAGGTGACCACAACTTATAAATTGATGGATGGAGTACTAGTTATAGTGATGCATATAATTAAGCAAAGGGATCGCCCATGTCGGTATTGACTGGAATGACAATGCAATAGCACAATAAGAGTTAAGGCCACGATGATGCGAACACAGTGGTGGTTACAGGAGGAAACAAAAAAGATGCATCGATCAATGTACGACCTCCTCCTCCTCAACTTAGTGCGCCGGGCCACCGAGCGGCGGCTAAGGAGCGGCGGCTTTTGTGGCGAGGTCACGGTGCTTCTCAGCAAAGGCATCGAAGGCTTCCAGCCGGTTGAGGAAGGCCAACATCTTATCGTCCTCAATGGCCTTGAATACCTATGTACATGATTTGCTCATATAGGTGGGTGTGTAGGTCGACGAATTCTTGCAGGGTGAGGCGCCTCGCGGCGAGCACGACCTCCAGGTGGACGTTCTTCGTGGCGTCGGTGGACAGTCACAGGGCAACTAGTGCTTGAAAGAGGTTCTGGCCATGGAGGCCGATTAGGGCGGCAGGCAATGAGGAGCCTGGGCTCGTGGGCTACAGGAGTACGGTAATGTCATCCCCGAGCTTCTTGAGGACGGTGATCTTGTGGGTGGTGGCAACGATCATCTGGTCCAACTAAGAGTCGTAGTTGGCGTCGATGGCGGCCATCCACCAGCCGGTCACGAACACCATCTGGAGATGATCCTCGGTGCCATGCCGCAGGCCGACATCGTGGACCATCTGGCACAGCGACTTGCCGCTCGCGCGCATCGCCGCCATGGGTCTGGAGTGAGCACTTTTGCACTTAGTGTAGGTGCTTAGGCAAATGCTTAGGTGCGTACGATGTAGTAGATGCATTGGAATGGAGGGGCGCCTTTATATGAGTGCAAACTGCGTTGCATTCACATCGTGCAGCCTCTCTTCCCGGTCCTCCTCCCATTACTTCCCTCATGCATGCACGATGCTAATTGAAGGAGGATGCATCATTGGCCGTTCAACATTTCGGGAACCGCTACCCCTCCCTCGTCTGCATTAAAGCCGTATCGGGAACTATGCCGCCCGCTGTCAAATCAAATAGTACTGCACCACCCGCTACACACCTGGCTGAACACGCCTCCTCCCCTCCATCAAACCCGTCCATTAAACCCGCATGCAAACTGAAAAACCTACTCCGGCCATACGTCTGTTCATGAGTGGGCCGGAATTAAATGCAATACTGGCCGAGCTCCTCCCGTCCGCCCTTAGTTTAAACTAGGACAAACGCCGGCCAAGCTCCTACCGTCCACACTTTATTTAAATGAGGCCAGACAGACAGCGGGCAAGAATCGCACCCCTCCGCTGCTCCCCATCTCCTCCTCCACCATTTTCTCCACTCTTCCGATGGCTTCCCAGGAGCCATTCTCTGGCATACTACCCGGCTGGGTGGCCCATCGAGCCCTTCGAATACGGGCGAGGCCACTCGCTGCTTCATCAACCTCGCTTGGCCTAACGGAGCCAGTTGCCACCCCAATCGAGCGTGAGGTTCAGCAACTCGCCGCTCCAGTTCAGCTCGATGAGGAGTGGCGAGTTGCTCCACGCAGGCACGGCGGTGAGCACGCCAGTATGGGCATCGTCGCTGCAGCATCGTACTGCGCCACCACTGTCTGCGGTGGCCACTGAGGGGGTCCTGGATTAGGGGGTCCTCGGGCAACCAGACTCTATACTTTGGCCGGACTGTTGGACTATGAAGATACAAGATTGAAGACTTCGTCCTGTGTCCGGGTGGGACTCTCCTTTGCGTGGAAGGCAAGCTTGGCAATTCGGATATGTAGATCTCCTCCTTTGTAACCGACTCTATGTAACCCTAGAGCCCTTCGGTGTCTATATAAACTGGAGGGTTTAGTCCGTAGGACAAGAACAATCATAATCATAGGCTAGCTTCTAGGGTTTAGCCTCTACGATCTCGTGTTAGATCAACTCTTGTAATATTGATATCATCAAGATCAATCAAGCAGGAAGTAGGGTAATACCTCCATCAAGAGGGCCCGAACCTGGGTAAACATTATGTCCCCCACCTCTTGTTACCATCAGCCTTAGATGCACAGTTCGGGACCCCCTACCCGAGATCCGCCGGTTTTGACACCGACATTGGTGCTTTCATTGAGAGTTCCACTATGTCGTCACGATAATGCTTGATGGCTCGTTTTGTTGTCAAGGACAACATTACCTCTGGGGGAGCCCAGGCTGTAGGCCAAACTCTCCGACTAGGCGGCTTCGTCATGACCGACTACTCGGCCATCGCGCTGACGATGACTTCTCGGGTCATCAAAAACAACCTCCACGTCGGCTCGGGATTCACCAAGCAGATGGATCCAATGGATCTCTCTTCCTTGAACGAGCTCTTGGATCGCACCGCCGCCTTCTGAGTCTCTACGGACTATGATCGAATCGAGCTTAAACCCGACCAAAGGGAGATTAACTCTTCGCCGGTCACCCATCAGATAGCAGTGGTGGATGAGGAATGCAGTGATTCTTCCTCTATTTTGAGGACAAACTATGTCCGGATTGCTGAGCTCTTCGAGATGGATACCCGTCTACGGGAGGACATGGCCCAAGCTTCGAACCTAGAATCGAACAGCGAGCCAGAACTATTGGGCAACGTCCCTGAGCCCGAACTGCCAAGCTCGGAAACTCATCTGCCCCTGGGTCTTAGATCAGGTCAGGATTTGAACCTAAATCTACCCACCCACCCTCACATAAGTGATCTTTCCCACATTAGACAAGAGCCCCAAGAGATAGTACATCACTATTGGGCCAGATTCCTCCTTGTAATGAGCAAGGTCAAGGACTGTTGCGAGGAAGACACAATTTTATTCTTTTGCAAAAATTGCACGGACAAGGGAATCCTCATAGCCATAAGTCGCCGTGACATAGCACACTTCGCTGACTTGGTGGCCATAGTATAGAAGTAATGTGTGATGGAAAGCACCTAGAAAACCCAAACTAAATTCTGGGATCCTTCGGCTCTCACTAAACCCTGCGTATGAACTAAAATGGTGTACTCTCATAAGTCACCCGATCCAATTACAAAGAAACCAAAGCCCACTACAAGGCATGGAACCGTATTGGAGGGATGGCTCAATGGGCCATGCAAAACTCATAGTACACTGGATACCATGCCAACACACAGCCTTAGAGCATGTTGGATACTCCGGCAGGTGGCCAAGAGCGGCAAGGATCTCCTCATCAACAATACCATAGAGAACCATCCCGTGGAAAATAACAATACAGTATTAACAGTCTTTGAGACTTCGGCCTCAATTAATAGGCGCAAGTGAGCACTCCGCAGCCTCGCCGAAGTCTGCCACGTTGCAGCAATAAATACATGGAACGATACGGCCATAACATTCAATGCCAGTGGCGAACCTCAATTCCAAACAGCCCGAGCACGAGCCGCTTTGGTCCTTGGTCCAATTGTGGACGGCTTCCGGCTTACTAAAGTGCTAATGGATGGTGGTAGCGGATTAAACCTCATCTACGAGGAGACTCTTAGCAAAATGGAAATAGATAAGAGCCGCATTGAGCAAAGCAGCATGACCTTCAGAGGAATCATTCCTAGTCGGGAGGCACGATGTGCGGGAAAAATCACACTAGATGTGGTATTCGGCACGCCGGAGAATTATAGGTCCGAAGAAATCACATTCCAAGTGGTCCCGTTTAGTAGCAGATACCACGCCCTTTTAGGGCGGGAGGCATTCACGATCTTCCAAGCTATACCCCATTACAGGTACATGAAACTCAAGATGCCCGGGCCTAATGCAATCATCACTCTAGTTAGTGATCCAGACATAGCACTCTGCACCGAAAATAAAACCGCCGCACTGGCCCGTGAGGCGTTATCTGAAGCCCTCGCGGCTGAAGAACTTACTGCACTGCGCTCCATAGTGGACAGGGACAACGTGATAGTCGACAAAAGACCCAAGTCCACCTCTTTTAAACCAGCGGACAAAATAGTCAAATTCCAGGTCCACCCAATGGACACAACAAAAACATCATTCATCGTTGTACAACTGAACCCCACAATAGACACCGCACTCTGGGAGTTCTTGCGCGAGAATTGGGAAATCTTCCGCTGGCATCCTTCAGACATGCCAGGAATCCCTTGCAGGCTGGCCGAGCATAGCCTAAACATTCTAAAGGGATACCTGCCAGTCAAGCAAACTCTTCGGCGTTTCTCAGAGCCTAAGCGACAAGCCATGGGAGAAGAGCTAGCCAAGTTACTCGAGGCCGGATTCATTAGAGAAATAAAACATCAGGACTGGCTAGCAAACCTGGTGTTGGTACCAAAGAAGGACAAATCCTGGCGCCTATGTGTCGATTTCAAGGAACTTAACAAGGCTTGCCCCAAGGATCCCTTCCCCCTCCCCCGCATCGATCAAATTATCGATGCTACCGCAGGACACGACTCATTGTGTTTCCTCGACGCATACTTCGGATACCATCAAATCAAGATGGCGGAGTCCGATCAAGCCGCAACGGCATTCATCAATCCATACGGCCCCTTCTGTTTTAACAGCATGCCTTTTGGGCTCAAAAACGTTGGTGCAACCTATCAACGCACTATTCAGACATGCCTGGAAACACAAATCGGCAACACAATGGAGGCATATGTAGACGATGTGGTCATCAAAACCAGACACGTCGAATCTTTAATAGATGACTTGTGGCTTACGTTCGAGAATTGCTGAACATATGACACTAAGCTCAATCCGGAAAATGCGTTTTCGGCGTGCCCGCCGGAAAGCTCTTGGGCTTCATCGTTTGAAATAGAGGAATTGAAGGAAATCTGGCTAAAATCTGAGCTCTATCACAGTTGGCTATCCCAACAGACCTCAAGAAAATCTAGAAATTAACCGGATGTGTGGCTGCCTTAAGCCGCTTTATCTCCCGGTTGGGAGAAAAAGGATTACCTCTTTATCGCCTTCTTCGACTCACCGAACACTTCCAGCGGATGGTTGCGGCCACGGCAGGATTGGATGAAATAAAAGCCATCTTGCCCAGCAACCCAATCTTGGCCGCGCCAAATATTGGCGAACCAATGTTGTTATATATAGCGGCAACACACCAGGTTGTAAGCGCAGTGCTCGTCGTCGAACGAGAGACGAACGGACATAAGTTCCCGCTTCAAAATCCGGTATACTACATATCCAGTATCCTCACTCCATGCAAATCACGGTACCCACATTATCAAAAGATAGCATACGCAGTCCTCATGGCATCTCGGAAACTACGACACTACTTTCAAGAATGTTCAATTACGGTGTCCTCTGATGTACCACTCAATGACATAATAAATAACCGCGATGCCACAGGCCGGATTGCTAAATGGGCTATTGAGCCCCTCCCGTTCGACATAACATACAAAGCATGGTGAGCCATTAAGTCGCAAGTACTGGCTGATTTTGTCGCCGAATGGACAGAAGCCGAACTCCCTAAAGAGTACGGCGCGTGCTCCAATTGGATCATGCACTTTGACGGCTCTAAGATGTTGGCTGGTCTGGGGGCAGGCGTCGTCTTGACATCCCCCGCTAGAGATACAGTCCAATATGTGCTCCAAATATTATACATAGACTCCAACAATGCAGCAGAATATGAGGCCCTGTTGCATGGTCTCCGGATGGCAATCCCCATGGGCATTCAATGCCTAGAGGTGCATGGGGATTCGAACCTTGCAATATCTCAAATAAATGGAGACTTTGACGCCAAGGACCCACAAATGGCGGCTTACCGCAATGCCGTCCTCAAAATGTCAGCTCGGTTCGAGGGGCTCGAATTCCACCATGTGGTTCGAGAAAAACAATCAAGCTGCGGATATCCTCGCCCGCATCGGTGCTAAGCGCGACCTTGTCCCACCTAATATCTTCTTGGAAAGGCTGCTTAAGCCATCCGTGGTGTGGGAAGGGGAGACCGGCAACAATAGTCCGGATCCAGCCACAACACCAGATCCCGAACACTCTGATGTAATCAGAGGCTGCGCCACCGAAATAACACCTTCGGCCCATGTGATTATGGCTTTCATCGCCCTGTGGACAGAACCCTTCTTAGCTTACCTAAATTGGCAAGAACTCCCTGAGGACCCAAACAAGGCACGTTGCATTATGCGGCGGTCTAAAGCCTACAAGGTCCACGAGGGAGAGCTTTATAAGAAAAGCGCTACCGGAGTACATCAAAGGTGCATCTCCGAAGAGGAAGGATGGAAACTTTTGTCTGATGTGGGGTTCCGGCAAACCCTTAAGCTTCGAACACTGGGGTGCGCGCGAAGTGTTTTCCTCCCACCGATCTATTCCCTAGCTCGCTAAGATCTCGCGGACGAACTCGGCGAACTCGCAACACAGAAAGACACAAGATTTATACTAGTTAGGGCCACCATTGTGGTGTAATACCCTAATCCAGTGTGGTGGTGGTGGATTGCCTCTTGGGTTGATGATGAACAATACAAGGGGAAGAACAGCCTCCTGAGGTTGATGTGTTCTTGTGCTTGGCTAACTTGTGTGCATGAGAGTGATCTCTCTCCTCTCTCTCTATCTCGCTGTCGTCCGTCCCCTTCATCGTCCTTGTCATTTTTTCCTGCCTATGGTGGTGGCTAGTCTTATTTATAGAGGCCCTGGTCCTCTTCCCAAATATTAAGCGGGAAGGGAGCCAACAACGGCGGGCAAATATGAAGGGGGACAGCTAGTACAAGCTATCCTGAAAAAAGTGGTCTTTACCTTCCAAAGGCTCTGCTGGTGGCGCCGTCTTCGGCTCCACGATGACCTCCGTCTTGCCGTCCTTCTGGTCCTGGTCTTGTTGCACCAAAATGGCAACCTTTGCCTAATGCCTCGGTACTCCTCGCCTGCTCTGGCCTCCTTAGCACCAAAGAGGAAACAAGGATGCTGCGCCCGCTCGCGCCCGCCTAGTGTCGATCGTCATGGCTCACATCACGAGAGCCTCGTGAGGTTGGCCGCGCCTTGATATCTCCGCTCCTCGTGAGCCTGCCTGACTAGGGCACTCTAGAGGAGGACTTGCGTCATCCGCCTCGCGAGGCTTGGCCCCTTGCGAGGGTCTTGGATGCCTTGTTGATGAAGATGGGCCGTACGGCCTGCTGGCTTAGCCATGCAGTGGGCCGCAGGCAGGAAAGTCTGGGGACCCCTGTTCCCAGAACGCCGACAGTAGCCCCCAGGGCCAAGGTGTGCTTGGGCTTGGCTTCGCAGCAAAGCCAAGGGTCAAGTATGGAGCATCACGGGCCCCCAAAAGCCCGTGACCTCAGTTGATGCGTGGCGGTTGATTGGACATGGGCGTCTCCGCTTCCCCATGCTGCCTCGGCAAGTACTCGACTTGACAAGTCCCTGCGACATGCAATGAAAACCATCATTACCTGCGATCGTGAGAGGTCCCGGTTGGCCTTCTCTTGCTATAAATGGGGAGGGGGGCTGAGCCCCCATTGCCCATCTCTTCCTTGCTCGGTTGCTTCTTCCTCCTTGCTCCACTGCTAACATCAATGGCGCCTATTAGAAGGTTCTCAGCAGAAGAAAAGGGGAAGGCCCCCCGAGATGACCCGCAGTTCTTGGATTTGCCCCCAAGCTCTTGGATTTGCTTCCCGCAGTTCTTCTCCGACGTGATGCAACCGAGGGGCCTCTTGAGGTCTAGTTGTAGCACGCCGACTGCGGCGCTCCGGCGACTGGAGCGGAGATCGAAGTGGTCCCCACCGGCCAGATTTTCATGACTCGTGGCTGGGGCGAGAACGAGCGGGTCTGCCACGCGGGGGGTGCCCTCGCGATCCACCTTGAGTTCAACGGCGTCTCCACGCTCTTCTTCAAGGTCTTCGATGCCGAGGGCCACCGCCTGGAGTGCTGCTCCGGAGAGGAGCACGAGGCTGATGCGTGCTCCGCTCGCGACCACTCCAGTAGCATAAGCCCTTGGGAGTCCAGCAGCTCTCCTGAGCTCTACGAGACTCCGGAGACAAGCGATGACAGGTACGTGCTCCTGCGCTCTTGCCGCGCTCGGAGCAGTGCCGCCGTGTCCGGCCGTCGCCGCCGCTGATCTGGATGGGGTTGGTGCCGGTCTCCCGTGGCCCACTATTGATGATGGCATCTGCCACGGGAGGGTGTAGATAGGGTCCTTCTTAGTCTCAACTTTTGTTTCCTGCGAAGAATCATGAAGCGCCCCGTGGGGGCATGTAAGGGTCTGTAATGTCTTTTGTGCTTATCTTCCCTGTTATGAAGATTTGATGAACGTGCGTCCCGTTAAGGCTTGGTCCCTCCTTTCTTTCCTTGCGATAGCTTGTTGATCTACGCTGACAGGTCCCGGTTCCAAGGCAGGCTACAGCCGTCGCTGGTATGCCAGGTCGCATGTCGTGGTCAAGGCCAGGAGGTGTGCCGCCCGAGGTCCAGTAAGAGCCCCTGAGGCGCGATGCTCAGGAGGTCCCCTTTAGCGCTCAAGCGGCCATGGTAAGGGAAGAAAGGGAGTTGACGTGGCCGCGACGAGATTGCGGCAAGGCGTGAGTGTCCATAAGGCCCTAGACATTTAGCCGATCCGAGGGCGAGACTTATCTTGTGAACCTCGTGGCGATTCCTGACGTTGAGCTGGGGCTACGTGTTAACTTGTGCGGCATAGCCAGGCCGGTCCATACGAGTTTCCCTCCTCCCATGCTCTCCTTAGTGCTCTGCGTTCTCAGTTCCCGGCCCCCGAGCGAGCTCAGCCGCCGCTGGTATGCCATGTTGCAATGCCGTGGTCAAGGCCGGGGGGTGAGGGCTGGAGAGCCAGTAAGAGCTCCTGAGTCGTGATGCTCAGGAGCCCCCCTTTTAACGCGCAAGTGAATTGCACGAGAGAAAAGGAGAATCGTGGTGCCGCCTGCTATCCTCCCTGCAGGGTCCCTGTGAACAGGCACAAGAAGAACATGGTTTGCCGTTACAACCGTCAGCCTGCCGCATGTTGGTATGGATGAAGTGAAGGCACTGAGGGCCTGGTGAGGTGACGTGCGCAGGGCGTGCCGCGAGCCAGAGCTCGATCTCTTAGATTGGTAGACGTGGCAGGGACGGACCCATGCACCAGCGTCATGCCTGTGAGGAGGCCCCGTGGGAGGCAATGATCGAGCAGGTGATAACCGTAGGCAGGTTAAGCAGGGAAGGAAAATCAGCTTGGGTAAATGCAGGAAGATACATGCCACTGGGTCCGGCCCGAGTGGCTTGGGGATGATGCAGCCCGAGGGGCGCCCCCAGCAAGGTAAGCTAAATACATAAACAAAAGGGATACATGCCCTAGTGACGGACCCACACGGCCTGGGAATAATGCAGCCCAAGGGGCGCTCCCAGCTTAAACGAGCTTGGAAGATGTCACCTAGTTCTGTAGACGAAGCAGAGTTGATGCAGCTGAAGGCGCGCGTCGAAGAAATGACTCCTCATGAGCCACCGGAGCCCTGAGCCTCGGGAGGCTCTGGGGCTCTGGAGGCTCCCTGAAGACCGTCTCCATTCCCTCCAGGACAGCGCGGTACCTGGCCTCTTGAGCCGCCAGGTCACACCGCATGGCATGCTGATAGGCCGACGCCACGTTTGGAAAGCCGAACGACATACGAACGTAGCTGTGTGGCGGGCCCTCGCAACGGCCCACACGCGAAGGCCAGAAGCGGTCCTGAGATGCGGCCCTATTGAGCCTCGGGACGTCGATGCAGACGCGTAGCTCAGCACCCTCGCCTGGGAGGTGAGCTGCGCCCTGTGAGCGGCTGTCGCCGCGCATGGCTCTTGCGTCTTCTAGTTCCTGTGTGGTCTTGGCGATGAACTCCTGAGTGGTGGGCACCCCTTGCCCTATGTTCTCCTGAGGAAAACATGTCGCGTAGCATGCCTGAAAGTGGTGCCCAAGCGCCTCCCTCGCGAGGTTGGCAAGGCCTGAGGACCTCCAGAAGAGAGCCTCCGAGCCCTGCCCGAGGAGGGCGCTGGCCACGCCTTCCTATGCGATGAAGGGAGGCGCCCTTGGGATGAATGCTGATCCTTATGAGGCTCCTGCCGCGACGCCATCCTCCTGAGGTCCTGCGCGGCGCAGCTGCTTCTTCTAGGGGATGGCCTCCGGAGGGCCCTCACTTCTGCTCTCGGGGTTGTTGATTGCTGCAGCTTGGAAGGCGCGCTCGAGGGAGCACACCGCATCCCTTTCTTCACATGGGGCCGTGATGAACCCGCCACTTCAAGGCATGTTGAGGACGTTGTAGCCGTGGTGGGTGACCACCATGATCTTGGCCAGGGCCGGATACCCAAGTATGGCGTTGTATGGCAGGCGGATGTGGGAGACGTTGAAGTCAATGAGCTCGGTGCGGTAGTTGTCGCGTGTGCCGAAGGTGACAGGCAGGCGGACCTGCCCTATCGGTGTGGTGGAGCCGTCGGTCACTCCTGAGAAAGGTTTGGTAGGCTGGAGCTGCTCGTATGGCACTTGGAGGTTGTCGAATGTGTCGACGGACAGGACGTTGAGCCCTGCACCACCATCAATGAGGGTCTTGGTAACCTGCACATTGCTGATGACTGGGGAACACAACATCGGGAGGATGCTGGTGGTGGCCGCGCACTTGAGCTGATCTGCCGAGTCGAAATTGATGGCACACTGGAACCGCTTGAGCGTGCACGCGGCCTCATGCTTGGGGAGCACCACGTTCACCTCGCGAGCAAACCGTTTGAAGATGCGTTGAGAGGCTAGGGCCTGGGTGCCGCCCAAGATGCAGGCGATTGCACGCGGCTCTTGGAAGCCCCCAGCCCCCTCGTCCTGATGATGATCATCGTTCCTTCTTGGTGGCGGAAGTGGAGGAAGACCGGTGTTGCCTTGGGGGCGGTACTCACAAGGCTGGTCCCTCCAGGCCCCCTCACAAGGATGGTCTTGCCAGCGGTCCTCACGAGGCCTCTCGCGCCATTCCTGGCGCGGGCCACGGTTGTCCCAGCGTCCGCCTCCTTGTCCTCCTCCGTGGCCGTAGCCCCAGTCGCTCTGCTCGGGGCGTCGACCGTAGCATCCCTCTTGTAGGGCTCGAAGCTCTTGGCAGTCGCTTGTGTTGTGGGTGTTCAGGTTGTGGAAGGCGCAGAACGGTCGGTTGTTCTTGGATGACTCGGGCTGATCTCTTCCCCGTTTGGTGTCGGGCTCCGCCGCTAGCACTGCTACTTCCTTGCGCTTCATGTCCTTGGCCTTGGCTTTCTTCTCCTCTGCACGTGCGACTGGTATCTCAAGGAGGGAAAGGCGCCCCTCCTCAGCTCTTTGCCAATTGGTCGCCAGGTTGAACAGCTCCTGAGACGTGCAGAGCTCCTCGTGGATAGCAAGCTCTTCCTTCATTTTGATGTCACGGACACCGTCGAAGAACGTGCAGATGATGGCCTAGTCCGTGACCTTGGGGATCTTGAGGCGGGTGTTGTTGAAGCACTGGATGTACTTCTGGAGGGTCTCCCCTGGCTGTTGCTTGATACAGCACAGGTCGCCGGTGGCCGGTAGGCGGTCGCGAGTGCCCTGGAAGTTGGTGACGAAGCGATCGCGCATCTCGTCCAAGGAGGAAATCGAGCCGTGCTGTAGGTTCAGGAGCCAGGAGAGGGCCTCGTCCTTGAGAGCCATGGGAAACCAGTTTGCCATGACTTTCTCATTGCTATTGGTTGCTTCAATGCTCAACTCATAGAGCTGCAGGAACTCCGCGGGGTCAGCGGTGCCGTTTTAGCGAGGAGGCAGATCCGGCTTGAACTTGCCTGGCCAGGGGACGCTGTGTAGCTCAGGGATGAAGGTGTGGCAGCCGGCCGTAGTTATTGGGGCCTGCCTCGGTGGTGGAGCTTGGTCTTGATGAGGTCCACGCGGCGCTGCTGTGGGCCGCACGCGGTCTTGACGAGGCAGTGCGGGGAGCGCGGGTGCAGCTCCTCGCGACCGAGGGATTTCTTGGCAGCTTCCCTCTTCGCGCGCAGGCACCGGATGTGGTGGATCGCACTGCGGGGCCACATGCCTTGGTGCCAAGGCACCGTCCTTGGGCTGGAGTGGTGGAGGCGTGCCTCGTGCCTCGTCGCCCGTGGCCGGCTGAGGGTGAGGCAGAGAGACGGACAGCACCGCGGAGCCCTCTGCAGCGCGGACGAGCTCGACGACGCAGTTGAGCCACTCCTCGTAGTGGTTGTCGACTAGGCGGTAGCGCAGGAGTTCGTTTGCAGCGAGGAGTGCGGCCCATGCCTCCATGGGAGCGCGGTGTGCATGGGACGAAGAACCGGCCGGGATCAGCGATGGAGTAGCAGTGCGGTCGTCCTACCGCACCGAAGGATGCAGCGAAGACGCTTGCTGCTCATTCCCCACCTGGCCGGTGGCAGCGTTGGCAGCGGGAGACGGAGAACGACAAGGTGGCCCGCCGATGGGGGCCGTCTGAGCAACGCAGGCGGTGAGGGCAGCCTGATGCTCAGCTCGAGCACGGCGAGCGTCCGCCATGGAGATGATGGAGTGATGGAGCGACAAACTGATGGAAGGGAAGCTACGGCGCACTCCTACCTGGCGCGCCAAATGTCGGATGTGGGGTTCCGGCAAACCCTCATGGTTCAAACACTTGGGTGCGCGTGAAGTCTTTTCCTCCCACCGATCTATGCCCTAGCTCGCTAAGATCTCGCGCACGAACTTGACGAACTCGCAACACAGAAAGACACAAGATTTCTACTGGTTCGGGCCACCGTTGTGGTGTAATACCCTAGTCCAGTGTGGTTGTGGTGGATTGCCTCTTGGGATGATGATGAACAATACAAGGGGAATAACAACCTCCTGAGGTTGAGGTGTTCTTGTGCTTGGCTAACTTGTGTGGGTGAGAGTGATCTCTCTCTTCTCTCTCTATCTCTCTGTCGTCTGTCCCCTTCGTCGTCCTTGTCATTTTTTCCTGCCTATGGTGGTGGCTAGTCCTATTTATAGAGGCCCTAATCCTCTTCCCAAATATTGAGCGGGAAGGTAGCCAACAACGGCGGGAAAATTTGAAGGGGGACAACTAGTACAAGCTATCCTGACAAAAGTGGTCTTCGCCTGCCAAAGGCTCTGGTGGTGACACCGTCTTGGGCTCCACGATGACCTCCGTCTTGCCGTCCTTCTGGTCCTGGTCTTGTTGCACCAAAATGGCAACCTTTGCTTGATGCCTCGGTACTCCTCGCTTGCGCTGGCCTCCTTAGCACCAAAGAGGAAACAAGGACAATGCGCGCGCTGGCGCCCGCCTGGTGTCGATCGTCATGGCTCACGTCACGAGAGCCTTGTGAGGTTTGCCTCGCCTTGATATCTCCACTCCTCGTGAGCCTGCCTCACTAGGCCACTCTAGAGGAGGTCTTGCATCGGCCGCCTCGCGAGGCTTGGCCCCTCGCGAGGGTCTTGGATGCCTTGTTGATGAAGTTGTGCCGTACGGCCTGCTGGCTTAGCCACGTAGCGGGCCGCAGGCAGGCAAGTCTGGGGACCCCTGTTCCTAGAACGCTGACAACTGTTGGCAGAAATTCGTGCTAGACTCGGCGGCCATCACGCCGCAGCTCGGGCCCTTATAAGCAAGGCCTTCCTTACAGGTTTCTACTGGCCGACAGCCCGAGCAAACGCGCAGGAACTCGTCAACATTGCGTCGGTTGCCAACTTTTTGCAAACCAAAGCCATATGCCACCTACCGCTCTCCAAACAATCCCCATTACTTGGCCCTTTCCGGTCTGGGGGCTTGATATGGTCGGACCCATTAAAGAAGGAAGCCATAAGAAAAAGTACCTATTGGCCGAGACCGGACCAGTGATAGACTTCATATCCGGGGTTGTACACCGTTATGGTGTTCCCCACAGCATCATCACCGATAACGGCTCGAACTTCACAGCTGACGGGGTAAAAACTTGGTGCGGCAACATGGGCATTAAGCTCGATTATGCCTCCGTCTACCACCCCCAAAAAAATGGTCAAGTCGAACGAGCAAATGGTCTTATTATGAGCAGCATTAAACCCAGATTAGTGCGATGCTTGAAGGAATCAGATACGCACTGGGATGAGGAGCTCGACTCCGTACTATGGGGGCTGCAGACCACGCCGAATCGCACTACCGGATACACACCGCTTTTTATGGTATACGACACAGAGGCGGTACTGCCCTGCGACATCACTCATGACTCACCTCGAGTGCGCATGTACAAAGAGAAAGAAGCCGAGCTTGATCGGCAGGATAGTTTAGACGCCCTGGAGGAGGAGCGTGACATTGCAAAAGCCCGCTCCGCATTCTACCAGCAACGGGCTCGACCGTATCAAATCAGAGAAGTACAGGCCAAAACTTATAACGTTGGCGAACTCGTTCTACGCCTACCAGAGAAGAAAAAGGACAAGCTCAAGCCCAAAAGGGAAGGTCCCTTCATCATCGACAAAGTTCTAACCGGTGGAGCGTATCATCTGCGTGATGCATCGGATAATCGACTTGAGCCAAACCCATGGAACGCGGCCAGACTCCAAAGGTTCTACGCCTAGTGCCGGACTTTGTGTTTGTCTCCTTACCTCCGCACATTTTTTATATATATCAACTATCTGTCTTTCTTTCTTTATTTCTTCCCTTTTTCTTCACGGCCTTAAAAGGTTAAAATGTGTCTTGACTACACAATTTTGATGCACCATGCGTGCTCATTATACCCAGGGGCTTCTTATACAGAAGCTTAATAAAATTATGTTTCAGGCTCTATGCCCCCTGCACATGTGTTACTTTTCCACATGTACCTTTTCTTCGCCATTATATGCATCGATATGACTTAAGTTTTGGCCAAGCTGGGTTGCCTGGCTCTTGTGTTTATGCCCTACGTTCCCGTTAATTCGGCTAGGGCATAAGGGGAGAAACTCTGCGATTGTTACCGCCGGGTCAGCCGGATGTGTACCTCAGACTGGGTGAAGCCGAAAGCTAGCATTCTTAAGAGAATATTCGGTCAGTGAACAAAAGATGACCTTTACTTATTGCACTAAATGCCCCCATATGTTTATATCCTGCGTCTCTTTTCGCAGTTTGGACATGCACATTAATGCATGCGTACCCAGGGAAAGGAACCCTTAACGAAACTATTCTCCCTAGAAGATGTTTCTTACTATCCATGTAATATAACATAGCTAGTTGGGTACTTGTCTGTTCAAGCACTTATGAACCCTATGCCTGGTTTCCACGCGAACCCTGGTTTTTACATAACTGACCGGGTATTCGGATACACTCCAGACTGTCGGGTCCGGAGGTCGAAGCAAAAAGGTCCACCATGACAAATGATTTACAATCCGGATAGGGACAAAATATGTCACTTGAAGTACACAGTCACTTAGACTGACTAAATTCTTCTTCTACACCATCCAACAGGCTGTCTAGCCTACAATCCTCTTGGGAATACTTTGCGACTAATTTTACCTAGTCATATACCAGACTAACGGGGATCTCTTTCCCATCAGACCCTACAGGTCCGACCTCGGCCATGTGGTTCGGGTCAGCCTTGGTATATCGCGTCTTCACCATGGCCCAGGCTTCCCTTGCGTCTTGTCGGCAGGCAGATATCTTCCATAATCGGAAGCGCCGCCACGCTCCCTTGAGCATCTCTACGAGCTCCCCCATGCCTCCTGGCAAGGAGGCGGATGGCCACAAGGCCTAGGAAATGCCCTGCATCACCTACCGAACTTGATCGTGCAGTTGTGGAGCTCTTGCAGAAGATTGCCCGCAGATCAGGGCATCTCCTCTTCGAGACGACCCGTATGTATACTAACTGGTACATGTCATTTTATTCTTTTTGATCCGGACAAGTATTACCAGATGGGGCCTTCTTGGACTCCTCCATTCCGGCAACTGCGACCTGTAGCTGGGCTTTGCACTCCTCTAGCTCTTGAGACAACTCAGGGGCTACTGATATACATAATTATCAGATTTTCATACCCGTATATCCGTTACATACTGGTCCGTGGCTCTGGCAAGGTCATTTTGAGCAACTCAAATATACGCGTCTCCTGAGTTGAAGGCATCGAACGCCTCTTCGGAGAAACCAGGGTCGCGGAGTATGGCCCGGCGACGCCTATGATTGATGGCACTCTCCAATTCGGAATTTGTAGCGGACAGCCTATCCGCATCCTCTGTAGGAGGAACATCCGGTGTTGTCCCCACGTTAGCATCTGCCCCTAAGTCCGGCTCTGGAGTCTGGCTGGTGGAGGCGTGGCCGGTAGGCTCTGCGAACACGGTCCAGCGAGCGTTGTTTCTGCCATGAACCATGGACGTTATTATATTTTAAAGACGACAACCACAGAGTAGATTTTTTTCATACCTATGCGACGATGTCTCCGTCCTAACCGCCTTTCTTTTAAGCCTACCCGGCTTCGGTGCCCCTTGTTGATGAGTCACCGCGGGTTCGGCATGGCGCCCCGAGGGCCTTCCCTATAAGATGCAATACGTGTGCGGTGGGTGAGGTGCAAAAAAGGGATCCTTCTCGGAAGTTGGGACTCCGGTTTTACTTACATGTGATGCAGGGAGCAGCCTAGGATAATCGGCTATGATGGCCACCAAGGCACCGTCGCATCTTAACTGATAGAACGTCCTGTCAACGAGCTCTACAAATATGTCCAGATCTTCTTCGAGTCCGGGGTTGAGGGCCCGGTCAGGGTCCTCTGGCTGTACAGACGGGCTATGGACCTCCCTCATAGCTTTTCGCAGTTCCTGCTATGAAGTAGCAATGTAAATATTGATGATGAAGAATGCGGGAAGGTCTGGAGTAAAAAGGTAGCAGCTCACCCAGTTTGGGGGGTTGTACATGGAGAATCCATCCCGTGGCTTAATGCGGATGAACTCCTCTTCCTCTCCTTTGTACAAATCGGACAGTATTTTCGCTAGAGCAGCGGCAAAGTCCGGACCTTTATGACCGCAGCGGGTGGCATCGTCTTCTCCATTGAAGTGCCACATGGGTTTCCCCCGATACTAAAGTGGCTACACCCCCCCCCCCCGCATTATACATATTGACATAACCTCGACTATTGTCAGTCCTGATTTGGCTCACGTTTTTATCCTGCCCATCAGGTAAAGGACCTCTATGTTATCTTCCTCTTGGGGGCTCTGAGGGCACCAGCTACGGCATTTCTTCAAAGGGGCATTATTAAACTCAGGAAGTCCTATCCGAATAGGGTCCCGAAGGGGGACGTCCTCCATATAAAACGACTCTGAAGGCCAGTCTTCGGATGTCTTCTTCGGAGTACCGGACAGGTATCCGGCCCTGGTGATGCGCCATATTTCGGCTCCGCCCACTTGATATATTGACTCCTCCCGTGTGTTGGGTACGAGGCAGAATAGCCTCTTCCATAGCTCGAAATGAGTTTCGCAGCCCAAAAACAGCTTGCAAAGGCGATGTAGCCGGCGATGTGTAATATGGAGGCGGGAGTAAAGTTATGCAGCTGGAGGCCGTAGAACTCCAGGAGCCCGCGGAAGAACGGATGGATTGGAAATCTGAGTCCCCTCAATAAGTGTCTAGTCCGGCTCGGACGGGGACCATACATAGAGTAGGGAGAAACCCCTGGGTCTGTAACTCTACTAATTGGCTATGGAGGACGGAACACTTCTCCCAATTGCCTGGCTTAGTGCTATGGGAGCAAGAGGAGGATCTGCGATGACCGGCCATGATGGGATGGACTTTTCTGGGCGCGCTCCGATGGGTACTGGTTGTGTGAGGATGGTGTGGTCTGGATTTGAGGATCCCAGTCTCTTTAAATAGACGATTTACTTACATGGTTAGGGTGGCAAATGTAAAAATGCCCCGACTTCTCGCATTCGCTCGACACATGGAAGATAGCCATTATTAAAGCAGAGATGCCGAGGAGTGGAACATTCATGGGAAGCCGAACACTACTCGTTACGACAGGTACTCGAGATTTGGAGAAGAACCCGCCTTGCAATGCCGAAGACGATCTTCGCGCCGGACTCATCGTCATTGAAGCTTGGTTCAGGGGCTACTGAGGGAGTCCTGGATTAGGGGGTCCTCGGACAGCCGGACTCTATACTTTGGCCGGACTGTTGGACTATGAAGATACAAGATTGAAGACTTCGTCCCGTGTCCGGGTGGAACTCTCCTTTGCGTGGAAGGCAATCTTGGCAATTCGGATATGTAGATCTCCTCCCTTGTAACCGACTTGGTGTAACCCTAGACCCCTCCGGTGTCTATATAAACCGGAGGGTTTAGTCCATAGGACAAGAACAATCATAATCATAGGCTAGCTTCTAGGGTTTAGCCTCTACGATCTCGTGGCAGATCAACTCTTGTAATACTCATATCATCAAAATCAATCAAGCAGGAAGTAGGGTATTACCTCCATCGAGAGGGTCTTAACCTGGGTAAACATTATGTCCCCCCCTCCTGTTACCATTAGCCTTAGACGCATAGTTCGGGACCCCCTACCCGAGATCTGCCGGTTTTGACACCGACAGCCACACCTCCCATGTCTGTGGGCGTGCCTCCCATGCATGCGGCAATGCTATGCAGGCAGAGACAGAAGCTGGGTGTGTGGAGAGCGACGAGTCGGTGGCCAGCTTCTCCGTGTCCGTTGCCATCATCGAGGAGAAGTAGAACACGGGAGGCCGCCGCCACTTGGGTCCCATGAAGGCGACCACTGAGGTGACCACTGCGCATTCAGTTGGTTTCTTTGCTGCTTGGTCTCTTCCGAGGACCTTCGTTGACCCCGCAAGTGTCCGCCGGACATGTGGAAGACAATGGGATCCGCGGGTGGCCATTTAGATTAGGTACTCCCTCTCCTGTTGGCGGGAAATATTTGTTGTAAGAATGGATAAATTGGATGTGTCTATGACTAAAATAAGTGTAGATACATCCATTTCTAGGACAAGTATTTCCTGACGGAGGGAGTATTAATTATACGAAGAGAGCCAGATTAGCACCGGTTAGTTCATGTAAATGTAATAAAATCCATCATGTTTATATGAAGATCCGGCTTTTTTATACGAAATCCTACATGCTTATATGAAAATAGTCTGTGTTTGCACGAGTTTCATCTGGTTGGTTAGAGTTGTGAAAATGTATGCCGCTGGTGTTTGATGTCGTCGTCCGCAGAAGGAAGTGGGAGGAAATTTGCCGGTTGCCATTGGAGGTGCTCTTATGCTGGAAATAATAGAGTCACATCCAGTCCATTTGAGTTAATTGAGTGTATGATTCTCCCTCTATAAAAAGTTAATTGCATGTACAATGTACACGAGACTTGCAGGGTGGCTACAACTTCATACAAAAAGTTAAAAAAAAAGTCCATCCTTAATCTTGTATTCTAAGTACTCTATGGGTTCGACTGTCAATATAGTAGCGAAAAAAGTATATATTAAATAAGTAATATATAATATAAAAATCTAAAGTTAAAGATAGAATTCGAACTCAGGTCATCGCGTTGCGAGCATCCAGCGCTAAGCAGTCCAGCACATTTTTGTTGTAGACCATGCTGGAGATATATCTCCATGTCTACTCTTATACTCCCTCTATTCCTAAATATTTGTCCTTTTTCAGATTTCAAATGGAGTACCACATACGGATGTGTATGTAGACATATTTCAGAGTGTAGACTCACTCATTTTGCACCGTATGTAGTCACTTGTTGAAATCTCTAAAAAGACAAATATTTAGGAACGGAGGGAGTAGAAAACAGAGTTGGTGATGATGGTGTGTGTGCCATCCTGCAATATAGGCCGTCGGATTTATATCTAACGGATAGGAAGGAAACTATCATAATTTTGCAAAAATGTACCCACACCCCTCTCCACGTTTGCAAATAAGGCCTTCCCTCATTGATCCTTTTCTCTACTCTTACCAGCAATGCGCCCGTGCGTTGCAACGGATCCAAAATAGAATAATACATGTTCACAATCTTGAAAGAAAAACACTCTAGTTTGGTGTATATATCACTAAAAATATACTCGTATTAGGTTTCACTCAAAATATATTCCTTGTGGCTATTTTGATGAGGTGGGGGGGGAAGTGGTTGGTTTCAAGATACTAAGGGGTTTCTGCAAATTGGTGCAGAGAAGTGGGGTTTGGTGCAGAAATGCCATGACTTATATCATAGTCATTAGATGCAGATCTGATGGTCAGAAATGACAGATGGCAGACACACCATCATCACCAACTGAGTCTTCTATAGGAGTTAGAGATAAAAAACAGAGTTGGTGATGATGGTGTGCCTGCCATCCTGCAATGTAGGCCGTCCGATTTATATCTGACGGATAGGAAGGAAACAATGGAAATTTTGCAAAAAGATACCCACACACCTCTCCACATTTGCAAATAAGGCCTTCCCTCGTTCATCCTTTTCTCTCACAAGATAAACTACTCATATAAATGCATCTTGATGTTCCATACAACACATGGGCATCCTGCTAGTCTCTCACAAGATAAACTATTCATACAAATGCATCTCTATGTTCTGTGCAACGCACGGGCATCTAGCTGGTTTATTTTAGAATAGTTACTACAATAATTGTCTTGAAGTGATATATTATATGTCTGCCCCGAGTGATTTCAGATTCACTAGTAGTAACAAAGAAAAGGCTGTCTTGTTAATTAACAGAAAACGGGGTGAAAACTATCACATGAGGCCGGTGAAAACAAGGCACATTGGGTTCAGCGTCATCTTCACTACAACTGTGCGCACGCGAGAAGTCTACACATCGAGGGGGCTACGGAGAAAAAGACATACCTCGTGTGTTTGAGCAAGGCACAGAGACACAATGTTTGAGGGAGAAACTGATTGACATATTAAGATCAGATCGAGTTGTCACCCTTTTGCTGTCATTGTTGGGGTTGGGTGGGTGGGGGGAGGGGAAGGACAGAACGGCGTATCGAGACTATGCGCGGTAGGCATAGTGGCACAAGTAGCGAGTGTGTGTGTGTATCTGTGTGTGTTTGAAAGAGGAGTAGATAGATTACTATCAAGATCGAGGTGCCACCCTACTCCTTCAGTGTCGGGTAGTGTGTGTGTGTGTGTGTGTTTGAGAGAGAAGCCAGTCGATAGATTAGTATCAAGATTGAGCTATCACCCTACTCCTTCGGTGTCAGGAAGTGTGTGTGTGTGGGTGGGTGGGTGGGGGGGGGGGGCAGTGCCACTTACATATCTCTACTCTTAACAAAAACAAAGTTGGTGATGATGGTGTTCCTGCCATCCTGCAATATAGGCCATCCGATTTATATCTGACAGATAGGAAGGAAACTATGGCAATTTTGCAAAAAGATACCCACAACCCTGTCCACATTTGCAAATAAGGCATTCCCTCATTCATCTTTTTCTCCCACAAGGTAAACTAATCATACAAATGCATCTTGATGTTTCGTGCAACGCATTGGCATCTTGCTAGTAGGGAGAAGGAGTTTGTGTGACCCAAATCTATATTAAGGGATAGGTAGATAGGATGTGTGCGAGGCATACTTAAAGCATCACGGAGATAAACAAACTGTGTGCATGCAAGTGCCGGAAAAATGAAGCGATAAACAATTTCTACGCGCGTGTGTGTGTGAGATATATATATATATATATATATATATATATATATATATATATATATATATAGGGAGAGAGAGAGAGAGAGCGAGATCTCAAAACAAAAGGTGCTCTGCTGGAATCCCATTGTGTGTAGTCATATGCTTCCGGAACTCGAGTTAAACTTAGGCATATGTGTGAGAGACATAATTATCCTTTGAGACATTAGTGGCTATGGGTGGGCGGAATTAAAGGGGTGGGCATGTTCGACAGAGAGAGCGTTTGTGTTTCTGTGTGAGAGACTTGTAGGATGGGGTAGAAAGATGAATTCTAACCTTGACGGAGGGAGAGAAATACACGAAGTGCACGTGTGTGATTCTGATGGCCACGGGGAAATTAGATATGTATGCGTGTGAGAGAGATTGCACAATTCATTCATGTGTCCAAAGGTGCATCGCTTGAACATAAATCAATATCTACTTCGTACCGTGGCCAAAGGTACAATATTGATTCAACTCTATAAATATTGGACACTCACATATCACATAATTGTCTATCTAAATAAACCTTTTCAATTGTGCATGCCAAAGTTACAGTGATTTTTCTTCAAACAACCGATGTAGCTATCATGTACATGCACCATTGTTACTCTTGCATTCAAATTCATTAGTCTTGGATGATTTCACGTTCTATTATGAAGTAATATATGTAATATTCATATATTAATTCAATGGGTATGCAATTTATGAAATGGAGGCTATGTAATCATATGAGGTAACACTTTTAAGTAGAGGACTACAATATCCATTTCTTCTGTGGGACTACGATATCCATTTATTTTTGTGCGCCTCTACACCAACACGTCAATGCATTATGTTTAAAGTAAATAACGAATGGCTCTAAATTATCTATTTACATGAGAAATACATAGGTTGAGTGTTTGATCGCTTTTTTTGTGAACGCGCCTCTACACCCGTACGATTGGTTGTGCCCGTGTGAACATCCAAGTTATCGGTGCATCATCCCGAGTTATTGTCTTTTTTCTGGGGTGGACTTCACACCAGTTATTAACTGCTGATGAGTGCCCTGTGTACACAGTGTCACATGACCTTCCCGCTAGCACGGTCCAAAATTAGTTGAAACTGGATACGAACAATCCCACGGGCGGCAAAATCTCTCCCTCCTTCTAAAATTTCCGCCACCTAGTCTTTAGCATGGGAAATTCCCCTTTTGTCCTTGTTGCATGGAGAACAATAGTAACAGTACCACCCTCATCTACATAATAGGTCGGGGCTGCTTTGGTAACATCCGGTTCCCCCCCACCACACGGCACCCCCATTTCCTCTCCCCATCCCACAAAACAACTAACTCCACAACACCAGAGCATCTTACATCACGCCGTCCGTACTTCAGCAGCCTTTCTATCCCTCCCCTCTCGAAACCCTAGCCTGCTCATCCACCGGCATACCAGAGCCCGTTCACTGTCAATGGCATCCACCTCGCTGGATCTGCTTCTGCGGCCGCATCTTCCCCTCCCACCTCCACTAGAAACAAGTAGACTGCTCATCCACCACTGTACCACAGCCCATTCAGTGCCGGCCTTGTCCACGGCGTCGGATCTGTTTCGCCAGTACTCTCGTCAACCGCAGCGCATCTGCAGCGGCTCATTCGTACTCCCCACCGGAGATGCTTCGTCAGCACCCCCCCGGAGCCGCCCCACCGGCGGCCTCTGATCCTCTTCGCAGACACCTTCCTCAACCCTACCGGAGCCGCTTCACTGACACCATCGTCAACCATGCCGGAGTAGCTTCACCTATACCATTCTCAACCCTACCAGGGCCGCTTTGCCCACTCACAAGTCCACGGCCACAGATCCACTTTGTCACACCCTCATCCAACCTACCGGAGCAGCTTATGACGGCCCATCCACGGCCGCAGATTCGCATCATCGACACCAGCCTTAACCCAACCACCGGAGCAGCTTCACCTACGCCCTCGTCCATGGCCACATATCCGCTTCGCCCACCCCGTAGTCCACCCTACCGGAGCCGCTCCACAAACACCCTACTCGATAGTTCTAGATCTCCTTACCGGACCCCGACAACCAGTGCAGCGTCATCACCCTTGACGTTTCTAACCTGATTCCCACCATCTGGCAAGATGTCAACCACGTGCCACGGCCTAGGTACTTGTCACCTTTAAACCCATCCAGCATCACCTACCCGATGTACTTCAAATATACTAACAGGTCGCTGTTACCTTTATGCGGTTGGCAAAAACTACAAGGACGATGTTTCTTCTAGATCTAACAGCTTGGCCAACCAAGATCCTGGACTAAGGCATTGCTATGATCTTGTAAGTGTGTCTCTCTCTCTTGTATTGTTGTGTGCCTGCCAGCATGCTTTGCTAGCATTTTTGACCAATAATCCCTTCGTGCAGACAATGATTTCTACTACTGGCTGCTAAATTAGATATGTAGATGTCATACATGATACTACCTCATACCTTCGTTCCTAAATATAAGTCTTTCTAGAGATTCCACTATAGGCTACATACTGAGCAAAATGAGTGAATCTACACTCGAAAATGCATCTATATACATCTGTATGTGGTCCATACTGGAATCTCTACAAAGACATATATTTAGGAACGGAGGCAGTACATTACACAAAATCGTAGGTGGCATGTTGGAATTCCAGTGCACTACATCATGCTCCCTTAGAGTGCCTGCTAGTCTAGCACCCAGAGTCATGGCTAGTTTATGTTACACACACAATCATTAATAGGTGGTTTAAATATGCGCAAGGTATATGCCATGTATTATCATGTAGAGATGTCTGAAATTAGCCATCTACAAAGATACCATCTACTTGTTCAAAATGCAAATACAAAGATACCATCTACTTGGTACAATCTACTTTGGTCAATGTCTTCCATAGAGATCCCATTACCTAATTTAAACGAAGAACACATGACCGACATTGAAATGAAGAACAATTATTTATTGAAATTTTGATGGTCCAAGTGGCTGGTTATTATCATATAGCAGCAGCACTTGAAAGCATCATATAGCAGCAGCAGCTCATAACAACTCATCATATAGCAGCAGTAGCAGCAGCAGCAGTGTGCAATTCACCATATACCAGCAGCAACTCATAGCAATTCACCATATAGTAGCAGCAGTAGCAGCTCATAGTAATTCATCATATAGCAGCAGTAGGAGCAGCTCATAGCAATTCATCATACAGTAGCAGCAGGAGCAACTTATAGCAACTCATCGTATAGCAGCAGCAGTAGCTCGAAGCAATTCATCATATAGCATCAGCAACTCATAGCAAATCATCATATAGCAGTAGCAGGAGCAGCTCATAGCAATGCATCATATAGCAGCAACAGAAGCATCTCATAGCAATTCATCGTATAGTGGATCAAAATGAAAATTTGGCAAAAAAATCGAATGATATCCTCACCTTGTTGGATGAGCTCATCCTTTAATAGCACCTCAAGGCCACGCCCTGGGAGGAGGAGAGGGGGAATAAGTTGCCTTCTGCTGCAGTGTGGCATCAACCGTAGTTGTGTGGCGCCCGCCAGAGTAGTGCGTTGGATGGACCATAGTGGAGCAGCTACTGGAGACCATGAGAAGGAGGGGCGACGCCAGAGGGAGGACCAGCCAGGGAAATTTGCCCCTACCAGCCGTCCATGTAGCCTAGCTGGATAGAGCATCGTCGAGGACTAGGTCAGATGGGAACAGAGGCAACGGCTTGCTAGAGGAACCCTAGGGCTACAGGCAGGGGATTGAGGTAGAGGGAAAGGGGAGAGGAGATGCAAGCTGGCAGGGCAATGAACGCTTGCGTGTTCGTTTTTACCTGAGGGTCAGGTGTGACGCGAGCCTGAGCAGTTTCATTTTGAGTGTAATACAGGCAGACAACAGAGTCATTTCACTATTCCACTTCCCTTCATTTTTAGTGAGCTTCTACCCGAAACACCCCCCCTCCAAAGTGATATAAGTTAATCCCAAGCCCATAACTCAAAAATAACTTATTTACATCTTTTATGGCTTATTTTGATAATAAGCCCTAAAAAGGCGGAATCGAGCTCGCCCTTAACATGCAATTCAATTGTGCGTGCAATGATGAATCACTCATGCCTGCTATAGTGTAGATTTAGGCATCATCATACATGGTATAACCTAAGACATGTGCATTCCATGAAGAATCTGGAATATGTAATGTTTATGTTCGTTCATACATTGCACATGATGTTTAAATGTCCCTTAAATCTTCTCAGTCAAGTGATGGTCTTTAAGCCTCATTCTTTGCTTTTTTTCTTGATATGTATGATTTGCTCACACATCTGTTCAATTGTTGTTTGCATCAGCCAACCATACAAGGATTGTTTGCTTTGATTACTTGCTGTTCTTGACCTAACACTCTTACAGAGCTTGTCAACAATTTAAACAGCAAGGGCTGCTGTAGTGGGGCCTTGTCTAACTCATAGGTGACATAAAGGTTTGGATGTACACTAAAGTAGGCTCTCCAAGAGTACCTCGAGATCTAGTTCGAAGGTATGCCTAGTTTTTACATACTGCAGAGATAGTAAATGCTCATTTCATTGTGTGCAAGTGCAAGAGATGTGGCATGTTTCATTATGTTGTATTGTTTTGTTATAATCTCATCCTTTTGTGTTGTTCACAGACTGGAAAGTATGCATATTTATCTTCCAAGGAGACGAGTAACTAGTTTGTGTCACCTCGCAGAGGGGGTGCAATGAAGATAAGATTGAGGATTTCGAAGTACAAGATGTTAGGAAGGAGTCGTGCAAGAGAAGTAGGAGCTGCGCTGAGCCTGTTCAACCAGTTAAGGTAAGTCACTGTATCCAACTCAACAGTTCAATTCCTTGTTTGTTTCAGGCATAGTTAATTTGCTCTTTTCAATTGCTTTATTTGTCCTCAGTAAATGAGATTCCCAAACAATGATGCCTGATGTTGGGTACTTGTATAACTATTAGTTGATATAATTAAAGGCCTTACCATTTAATTACTCTGGCGAAGTGTGCCTGAACCTTTGAAGTCTACTAACCAACTATTATTGCATGAGGCTCACAATCTAGTTTATACTAGGTTAATGATTGCATAGTTTTGTTTGCTGTAGTAGGTTTGTATGAATCCCTCTACTGTTCATTATGCTCCCTAAGACATTAATTGAGCTACAGAATGGCCAACTGCTTGCTTACTCATATGCAATGTGTTGTCTAAATTTGTAACTTGTCCGTGTTTTGGATTGGGCCCCAACATCATGCTCCTCTGGTGATCTAAGAGAGATTTCTGTATGCAGGCTGCACAGACTACCTTTTTAATATTTTCAAAATATCACCTGCTTATGCTTCATGATGTGTAACATTATTGTTAGTCATGTTTGGCCATGTACGAAATAGTCTGTCTTGCTCGTTTCACTATTGTAACTATATTTTTGCCCTATTAATCTATACTTACAGAAACATTTCAGGATGAAGTGACATCAACACAAAGATCCACGAGTAGTGTGGCATGGACGTTGCCGAATGATTATGGATTGGAATTGGAATGTGCTGATGTTCTCGAGCATCAACTAGAGGTGGCAAGACAACATGTACATGATTCTCAACGTACAATCAACAAGTTGAGACTGGACATGCAGGTATTAGATGCAGGAGTCAAAAAAATGAAACAAGACACTAAGGTAACCATGAAGGAAATTTTTGCTAACTGAATCTGGCCAATCCATATTTCTGAAGAGATGATAGTTCAAATGGTAAGTTCTGTTGATGCCTGTCTATGATGTATGAGCTTTATTTGTCCAGTGTATGTAATTTGCTGTTCATGTATGCTTTATAATCACTGGTGCCGAATTATAATGCCCAGTGGGTATATTCGGCTGTAATTTCTGTATTGTATAGTGTAGGATTATTCTACGTTTCTATGCTTTTTTATTGTATAGTGTATGTTTTTTAGGGGCGATAGCATAGAGTAGGATATTTCTTGAATATGCTATATCGTTGAAATGGGGGCCAACATGCCCAAACATTTCCTGGATGCCATACAAACGAACAAACATGTGCAGTCAAAGCAGGCCTTAATTCGGCTAGTCAAAATAATATTAATTGGATCCCAAATGGGCCCACCGTAACAACGGCTCTTAGCAGGCCGTCAACAGGCCTAAAGCTCGATAGGGCCGTATAAATCGAAATGTCTTGTGGGCCTTTAGCAGGCCAAAATAAATGTCAATTTTGTCTCGGACCTTTTACTTTACGGGCCAGTAAGAGGCTGAAAGTGTTATGGGCCAGAGGAGGCCCAATTTGCAAACTAGGCTTTTCATAGGCTGAAAGTCGCGTTGGGCTGAAATGATGCCCTGCGGAACGTGGGCCCCTAAGAGACCTAAAGTCAAAGGCTGATCTGTTGTGCGGGCCCTTAACAGGCGGAGAGACAAAATGGGCTTAGAGTTGGCCCATTTATCGTATGGGCCGAGGACAGGCCTAAAGTCACAGCGGGCTAGAATTGGCCCAACTGCAGAATGGGCCGAGAAAAGGCCGAAAGACATTCCGGGCCGTTAACGGGCTGGAACTAACGATGGGATGCTAAGAGGCTAAAAGAAGCTTGGGCCGCAATTGGGCCCAAAAACGAAGCAGGCTGTTAACGAGCTTAAACTGACGATGGGCTGCAAAATGTCGAATCTAGAATGGGCCTTTGATGGGCCAATTATGTGTAACTTGTATGGGTCGTACTTGTAAATGGGCTTGACTCAAGTAGGCCGCTAATGGGCCGGCCCGCTTATTTTGATAGGCCCAGCATTTTCACCGGAATGGGCCTCTGCTGGGTCGTGCCATGTGTCGACGTATCATAGGCTCCACCTGTCCAATGAGTGGATGCCATCTGTCTGAACATTGTGCCGACACGTGTTTCCTCCGGCCAATGAGAATTTTGCATGTAGAAAATTACGATTGGTCTGGGCTGTTAACGGGTTATCGGATCCAAAACCGGACCCGATAGCTTAACGACGTCCTATTACGATGGATGCCATGTGTCAGTCACCCTTGATGAAAGCACTTCTATGACGCGCGATTTATCATCATGGAAGTGGACACTTCCGTGATGATAATTTTTGTAATGTGAACACTTCTACGACAGCACAGGTATGACTATATTGATTCTGTCATAAATTTTTCATGGATGTACATGCATGACAGAAAATGTGACCTACTGTGACAAACACATATCATCATGAAAAGTGTCTTTTCTTGTATTCAATATGAAGGTTAAGCTTACAGAATTCCTCATGGAGAAGTTGTTGGCCCTACTTCAACATGATATTGTTGCAATAGGACTTACAACTTAGTGCATCAGCCATGACATTGCCTTTGCCTGGGGTGTAAGTGATCCCTAAGTCACAATCTGAGATCAACTCCAACCAACGTCTTTGTATAAGGTTCAAATTTGGTTGGGTGAAGATATACTTGAGACTCTGGTGATCGGTGTAAGTCTTGCAACATTTACCAAGAAGGTAATGTCGCCAGGTCTTAAGCGCATAGACTACAGCTGCAAGCTCTAGATCATGTGTAGAATAATTCTCATCATGTGGATGCAACTGTCGAGATTTATAGTGTAACGCCCCGAGACCGATGTGCTAGGTGTCTTCCAGTTATTCGTTGTTGTTAGCCTTGTCTTTGCTTGCATGGCATTCATTGCATATCATGTCATCATGTGCATTTCATTTGCATACATGTTCGTCTCATGCATCTGAGTATTTTCCCCATTGTCCGTTTTGCAATCCGGCGCTCCAATGTCATCTAGTGTCCCTTTCTACCTCTTTTCGTGTGCGGGTTTTAAACGTTTTCGGATTGGAACGAGACTTGTCATGCGGCCTTGGTTTACTACCGGTAGACTGCCTGTCAAGTTTCATGCCATTTGGACTTCGTTTGATACTCCAACGGTTAACCGGGGGACCGAAATGGCCTCGTGTGTGTTGCAGCCCAACACCCTTCCATTTTGGCCCAAAACCCATCTAAACCTCCTCCATCATCTCTTTTGTTCGATCACGATCGTGTGGCCAAAAACCGCACCTCATTTGGACTCTCCTAGCTCCCTCTACCTATAAATATGTGGCTCTCCCCGAATTTTTTGTGCAGTCCAAACCCTAGCCTTCCACCTCCTCGCGCCGCCGGACACGTCCACCGACGGCCAGACATGTCCACCGCCAGCCGCCACGCGTTCTGGCCAATGAGAGGCCAACACGTCATCAGCGCCACCCCCGCGCCCTATCCCATCTCACCACGTGGCGCCGCCGCGCTCGCCCCTGCCACCAGCCCGCGAGCCCAGGTCAGGCCCGCGGGGCCCATCCCGCCGCCGCCGCGGCCCGAGCGCCCGCGCCCTCGCGCCTTCCGCCGCCTACACCCCGTCTCCGGCGACCGGACGCCGCCGGCCGCCGCCCGCCGCTCGCTCTCCGTGACACGCCTTGTCGCTGGAGCCTCACGCCGCCGCCTCGGCTTCCACACTCCTCCGCCGGAGCCGCGCCTCGTGCCGACCTCATCGCCGGTGGCCACGCCGCCTCGTCGCGGATCCGGTCGGGCCGGACCGGATCCGTCCAACCGCTCCCTTCCCCGCCGGCCCCGGCGATCGCCGGAGCCTAGAGTTCGCCGGAGCCGGAGTTGACCTGGATCGGGACCAGGTCCACCGGGTTCCCCATTCAAACAGCGCCCCTCCATCCTGGATCTCCTTATCCCGCTTCGTCTCGTCCCCGCGTTGACTTTTCTCGGAGGTAGAATTTCACTAAGTCCCCGAAATTTCCAAATTCATATGCCTCTTTTCGTCATGTCAAAATTCATCATCCGTGGGTCCGATTGATGTGTGTAGCATCTAAAAATGTTCGTCTCAACGAGTACATCATTTCATCTCATTGCATCATTTTCATTTGAGCTTATCTTGATGCCTGAAATGCTGTTGGAAGAGGGCTATGTGAGTATTTTGTCAGATCTGTTTCAGCAAATGGCATTTTGTCATTTTCGCCATGATTACTGTCTGCATGCTATGACCCTGAGATCTACATGTTTTTTGTTATATGCCATGCCATCTTTACAGAGGTGCTTACCATGTATTTTTGTGATATGTGTGGTGACTAGCACAAGCTTGCAAAGTAGCGTAATCGGTAATGCTGATTTCAGTGACTTGGAATTTCACCAAGTCCTTGTCCTGATTTTGTTGTTATGCCATATGTTCATGTTGTTTCCTAGTGATCCGTGCCTCTTTTGGGGATGATCAGTAAGGATGTTTTGTTAACATTGTGGTTCTCTATCCATCTTTGTCTTTGTTTGCATTTATGGAGCATCCTAGCTTGAGTCAATCGAGCTCTACTTTTGCTATATTGTGAATCCTGGCAGATTGTTGACTTGTTAGCGATTTTGGCGAGGATGTTGCTATTGATCCGTGCATGCTATGTTGTTGTTCTTGCCATGTCTAGCTTCTATGCCATGTCTTCTTGATGGGTGTATGCTTAGTTTGTCATGCCATGCTCTTTAGTGAGTGCATCGAGCTCGTAAACATGCCTACTTTTTAACTGATTTGCATGCTCCAGTTTTTCACTAAGTCTGAATCTGTTTCTGTTTTTGCCATGTTCACATGCTTGCGATTGTATTTTCCGATCCCTTTTGGCTCAAGGTCACTAAGGGACTTCTATTAAGTGCTTTGAGTGCTTCATGCCATGCCTTGTTTTGCCATGATATGTTCCTGTAGCACGTAGTTTTCATGCTCTAAAGTGTGCTTCCTGATGATAAATTCCAGACTTGTGTTAATTTCACAAAGTCTGAAACTTGTTATCATTTACACTTTTGCCATGCTTGTTTGAACCTGTTAATGGATGAATTAGCCATAGCTCAGTGTTCATCTTTTGTCAAGCATCTTGAGTGGATCTCTGCCATGTATTTTGTTGCCATGTTTGAGTGATGAAGCATATTTATCTTGATGCATTTATATGGGTACTTGCTGTTTATCACAGACCGGGTGCCATATTTGTTTTGCTTGCCATTTCCAAACCGTGCATCCGATTCCGGTGATCTTTATATCGATTTCAACCAAAATCACCTCACCTCTCCAGTGGCACCCTTGGATTTCCATGTTGAGGCCAGGTCCAATCATTCCTTTCCAAATCATGCATATGCATCGCATACCGCATCCCGCATATCATACCATGTTCATGTGTTGGTTGTTTACTATGTTGTGTGCTTCTTTCCGATGTTGATTCTTCGGGTTTGTTCTGGTAACGTCGTGATTGTGAGGACCCGTTTGACTATGTCCTTTTGTCTTCTTCATGGACTCATTCTTCTTCCTTGCAGGATTTCAGGCAAGATGATCATACCCTCGAAATCACTTTTATCTTTGCTTGCTAGTTTCTCGCTCTTTTGCTATGCCTATGCTGCGATACCTACCACTTGCTTATCGTGCCTCCCATATTGTTGAACCAAGACTCTAACCCACCTTGTCCTAGCAAACCGTTGTTTGGCTATGTTACCACTTTGCTCAGCCCCTCTTATAGCATTGTTAGTTGCAGGTGAAGATTGAAGTTTGTTCCTTGTTGAAACATGGAGATGTTGTTCCTTGTTGGAACATGTTTACTTGTTGGGATATCAAAATATCTCTTATTTAATTAATGCATCTATATACTTGGTAAAGGGTGGAAGGCTCGGCCTTATGCCTGGTGTTTTGTTCCACTCTTGCCACCCTAGTTTCCGTCATATCGGTGTTATGTTCTCAGATTTTGCGTTCCTCATGCGATTGGGTTATAATGGGAACCCCTTGATAGTTCGCTTTGAATAAAACTCCTCCAATAAGGCCCAACCTTGGTTATACCATTCGCCACCTAGCCTTTTCTTTTCCCTTGGGAGTCGCACTCTCGAGGGTCATCATTATTTTAACCCCCCCCCCCCCCCCGGGGCCAATGCTCCTCTGAGTGTTGGTCCACCTTGTCAGCCGCTGGGGGCCACCAGGGGCAACTCTGGGCTGGCCTACCGGAAGTTTGGACAATCCGGTGTGCCCTGAGGATTTGTCGGCACATTCGGGTGGTTTTCCTGGTCTTGTTTTACCATTGTCGAAATGTCTTGTAACCGGCATTCCGAGTTTGATCGGGTCTTCCCGCTAGAAGGAATATCCTTCGTTGACCATGAGAGCTTGTGATGGGCTAAGTTGGGACACCCCTACAGGGATTTGAACTTTTGAAAGCTATGCCCGCGGTTATGGGCAGATGGGAATTTGTTACTGTCCGGTTGTAGAAAACCTGAAGTTGATCTTAATTAAAATACATCAACCGCATGTGTAACCGTGATGGTCTCTTTCCGGCGGAGTCCGGGAAGTGAACACGGTGTTGGAGTTATGCATGATGTAGGTTGTTCTAGGATCACTTCTTGACCATAGTTTCCCGATCGTGCTTTGCCTTCTCTTCTCGCTCTTATTTGCGTATGTTAGCCACCATATATGCTAGTCGCTTGCTGCAGCTCCACATCATACCTTTACCTTACCCATAATCTTAAATAGTCTTGATCGCGAGGGTGTGAGATTGCCGAGTCCCCGTGACTCACAGATACTTCCAAAACCAGTTTGCAGGTGCTGATGATACCGTGCAGGTGACGCAACCAAGCTCAGGAGGAGCTTGATGAAGATCTTGTCCTTTGTGTTGTTTCGTTCTAGTTGATCAGTAGTGGAGCCTAGTTGGGGTCGATCGGGGATCTGTGTAGTATTTGGGGTAGTCGTCTTTTATTTTGGTTCCCTAGACGGACCTTGATTGTATCTGGATGATGTATTGCTTTATTCATGTTTCGTGTGAAGTGGCGATTGTAAGCCAACTATGTATCTTTTCCCTTATGTATTAAATGGGTTGTGTGAAGATTACCTCACTTGCGACATTGTTTTCATTGCGGTTATGCCTCTAAGTCGTGCTTCGACACGTGGGAGATATAGTCGCATCGAGGGCGTTGCATATAGGCAATCACATGACGATCCTGCATAAGAATGCAACCTAGTCCCTATCATGAGGCATCACAATAGAAAATAAAGTTCTTAGTGAAATCCGGTGGCACAAGTATATGGGAGCAGAAGTCAAGCGTCTTTCATTTCCTGAAAATCGTGCTCACACTGTGGGGACCACTCAAACTTTCTATCTTTGTTGAGAAGTTCCGTGAGAGGTTTGGCCACTTTGGAAAAGTTCTCAACATAGCGGCGACAATAACTAGCTAGACCAAGGAAACTCCTAACTTTCTTAACGGACTCAGGTGGAGTCCATGCAAGGACGGCCTGGACTCTCTTGGTATTGACAACAATGCCCTTGCTAGAGATTACGTGGCCTAGATAGGTCACTTCTAGTAAGCAAAATTTGCACTTGGAGAAATTGGTATAAATGCATTGCTCTCTGAGTTTTTCTAACACGAGTCTAAGATGTTCGGCATGCTCTTCCTTGTTCTTTGAGTAAATAAGGATATCATCGAGGTAAACCACGACGAACTTATGTAAGTACTCTATGAAGATCGATTTCATCAAGCGGGAGAATGTAGCTGGAGCATTAGTTAGATCAAAGGACATGACGATGTACTCATACTGGCCATAACGAGTGACAAAATCCGTCTTAGAATGTCCCCGTTTCTGATCTTGATTTGGTGGTAGCCTAAGCTCAAATCCATCTTGGAAAAAACTGAGGATCTAGTGAGCTGATCATACAGGTCGTTGATCCTGCGAAGCGGATACTTGTTCTTTACCGTGACTAAATTAATAGGACGATATCCTACAACCATGCGATCCGTACCATCCTTGTTCTTGACGAAGAGGACAGGACAAGCCCAAGGAGAAGAACTAGGACAAATGAAACCCTTTTGCAAGGACTCATCAAGTTGTTTCTTAAGCTCAGCTAGTTCTAAGGGTGCCATCTTGTAAGGTCTCCTAGAAATTGGAGCAGTTCCTGGGGTAAGATCTATGACAAAATCTACATCCCTGTCAGGTGGATTACCTAGCAGTTCCTCTGAAAGAAATCCGGAAAGTCTCGGACTACCGGGATATCTTCAAGGTCTGGAAGAGGGCTGGCATTAATAGAATAGAGTTGACGCTTTGGAACTCTAGTGGTTACAGTGACTATCTTACCAGATGGGTGTGCAAGCCGAACAGACCTGGTGAAACAATCAATCTTGGCCTGATGAGCTGTCATCCTATCCATACCCAAGATGATGTTAATATCTGAAGACTTGAGAGATATCAAGGAAGCAAGGAATACAAGTCTGGTAACATGTATTTCATTTCCATAACTTATCGTTGCAGTTTGCCATTTGGATCCAGGAGTTTGAAAGAGTAATCGGGAGGGCATATCACAAAATGGCATGTCATGCAAGCGGGCATAGCTTTCATAAATAAAGGAATGAGATGCTCCAGTATCAAACAGAGCCGATGTCGGATAACGATTGACAAGGAGCGTACCAAGAACGACATCTGGATCATCTTGAGCATTTTTAGCTAAGATGTGATGCATACATCCACATTCAGTGGGAGCCGACTTGGCACTGATCATCTTGCGTGATGGATTACCACGGCCAACACACTTCTAGGGTTGGGGTGGAGTAACACTGGTCTGAGTGCAATTACGGGCAATGTATCCTGGCTCGCCGCACTTATAAAAAATCATGGAGGTAGGACGTGGACCCGCATTGCTAGGCGGTCCACCAATAGGCCTGGTGGAGCATATGACTGGACCAGGTGAGGCAACACATAAGATGGCCTCTGTGTATAACCGGGTGGAAGAGCAGAGTTCGGAACCCAAATCCGGCGCTTCTGAGAACTAGAACCGGAGGAAGAACCCAAATCACGGTTGTACTTATGAAACTCCTCGTAAGTGGGCTGAGTTGTCTCTGCATTAATGGCCTTGTTCACAAGAGCCTGGAATGTATTGCAACAGTGCAAGTGGAGATCACGATGCAACTTAGGGTTGAGATCCTTTCGAACCTATCCTGTTTCTTGGCATCCGTGGACACCTCCTCTGTAGCATAGTAGGCGAGGTTCTAAAACTCTGTATTGTAAGCATCAATAGCCATCTTACCCTGGGTGAAACTACAAAACTCTTCTCTCTTGCGGTCGATGAGGTATTGAGGAATGTGATGCTCGTGAAAAGCCCAGTGAAATCTCTCCAGGTAGTTATCTGGCCAGCTGGAAGCATAGGCTCATAGTTCTGCCACAAAAGACTAGTAGAACCTTCTAGGTGATATGCAACATAGGTGACCACGTCACCTTCAGCTATGTTCGCAGAACGCAGCTTGTGAGTGATACTACGGAGCCAGTAATCTACATCGGGTGGCTCAATGGAATGATGGAAGGTGGGTGGGTTCAGACCAATTAAGTCGGTAATGGAAACCAACTCATTAGCCGATGTGTGGTGTTCTTCTCAATCCGTGCCAACAAGAGGCTGGTCTCGCGCTTGTTCATCTCAACCTCCAACATGAACTTTTCCAACGAAGACTGATCGAGAGGATCCTCATCCCTACCATCTCCATGGTTTAGGCTACGAGCAACAGAACTTCGTGTAACTCACGACATCCTGGGAAATGAAACCAAGGATGGGATCAGCATCAACTATAGGATGCAGAATGTAGTACAAGGAAATACTATCTCTTGAACTCCTAGGACAATTTTGGTAGCATAACAACAGTAAAATTCTCAAAATGAGACATCCCGCAAACGACGGGGTAGTACCATACTCCACATCATCACTCAAGGTTCTATGATAGTACTAAACAGACTACATCGGAAGTACTCAAAACTGGAATATGACTCTAATCAACCAATCCTATGAGACTACGGAGTAGTAACATGTGATCCTAATAGATGGAAGAGAAAGCCTAGTTCCTTAACACCATAGGAAAGATAGGATGACTCAGATTAGAAGGCATAAGGTATAAGGAGTAAAAAGAGCCTTACAATTCCTTCCACAGTCAATTCCTTTATATAACTAAGGAATTTCTAGACTCAACTTCGACCTGTTTGGCTTAGTAATCCTACAGGCAGTCAGGATCTGATACCAAAGTTGTCGGGACCCCGATCCTAAGTTACACCGATCTAGCATGTAACACATCATATCACTTTGCGGCCTCACGCACAGTATTCCCACGGGTGCCACCTTACCTGGCCCTGGACCGTTTGCGCCTTTTGGCTCACGTATATGATAGTGTCGCTAGCATCCATGTGATAGAGAACCTGGGCCGACATGACTAGTCATGAATCCAAATTGGCACTAACTTATAGGGACAAGCATACATGACCCAGCAACGAACGTGTCGATCATCAACGTATGAACCCAAGACGTAGCAAGCTATAATGACTTAAAGGAACAACGCGCGACATTTCCCCGAAGGGACAGACACAAGAACAATCACGGACACATGCCGGCCAACCTAAGTGTTCCTTAGCAGTAGCAAGCTACCATGGCTCAGTGGAAACACTAGGAGACATTTCCCCATAAGACAGGCTACCAAGAATATACAACTAGGTGTCGGCTCCCACACATAGCAATACACATTACACATATGCATAACATGCAAGTATGTGTTGTACAACATGGCATCACAACATAACTCAACAACTCATATAGATAAAGGCTCAGAAGATCCAGCATAGAATTATATTACAAACAGGGGTCACATGACCCATCATTCAGAGCATACGAGCAACGGAAGCATAACATATCTGAGTACAGACAACTTCAAATGAAAAAGGCTGGGAAGCCTGACTATCTACAAGACCCTCCCAAGGGTACAAGATCGTAGCTGAGGTAACAAGATACTCGTCGAAGTCCATGAGGAACTACTAGTGAGACCAAGGACTCCTCTACAAAACATAAATAAAGCAATGTGGGGTTTGGCTGCAGCAAGTCAGCTTTGACTCAGTGGCTATCCTGTTCTACTGCTACGAGAAACTTCCTTGAGGTGAGAAAGTGCACACGAGTACACTAATCACCACTTCAATACATTACTATGAATTCATTCATGTCTCCCTACGAGAAGGCCATCCATAGCACTCACACTTGTCTTGAGCATTTTAGAGTATCCACTTCAAGTTGTCTATGTACCATATAAGTATCCAAGTATCAACCAGGGACGTGGCTATTCTAATAGATCATGTTAACCCTGCAGGGGTGTACTTCTTCACACGCGCTCTCGCCACTTACTGCCATGTACATGTCATCTACCTCGGCAGCCTTCAAGTGGAAGCTTGGCATGTGTGTCAGCCATGAACTGACTAACCACGCAAGACTCTAGTCTAGGTTTATCGCCTATTCGGGTTCCATCCGCAAGGAGATCCGGCAGGGGTTTCACTCCCGGCCCCAAACGATGTGTGCGGGGTTCCCAAGCCCACCTCGCTGGATGGATCTACGCTTGGTACACCGTGTGCCACGGTGCATAGTCTGTCCCAAGTCCACCCTATCGGGTGCCACTCTGTAGAAAAATAGCACTACCTACAAACACCAGAAACTAGTTGCAACTCCTGGACAGAGATCGAGGCAGTTAATGAGCCGAGAGGGGTCGAGTTATCGGAACCCAATGTGTGGTAGTAGCTAGTCTTGGACAACATACACATAACTTAGTGCTCAAGGACGGTCCGAATGAGACAACCCACCATGTACTCCTACATGGCCTCTCATCGCTACCTTTACCAAATTGTGTTCACATGCTTAACTCTCAGCATCAGAACATGGCATAACACTCCAATTCATTCCCAATGAATCATACCTGACACAACTCTAAGCAGTAGCAGGCATGGCATGGTAGGAACACAACATGGCTCAATCAACTCCTACACATGCTAGTGGGTTTCAACTATTTACTGTGGCAATGACAGGTCATGTAGAGGAATGGGTTCAACTACCGCAACACAAAGTAGCAGTTGAATCGTTGTTGCCCTAATGCAATAAAAGAGAGCAGGAGCGAGAGAGAGAGTGGGATTGTATCGGAATGACCAAGGGGGTTTTGGTTTCCTGGAAGATGAATAGGGGCGCTGCTCCTCTGACAGGTACTCTGGAACGGTCTCCGAAGCTGAACCTATCGAGAAGGACGGTGCCAGCAATCGGTACACAAGCATATGCAACAATATGATGCATTATCATGGCATGTAGATGTGATGTGGTTTATGCTAATGCAACTAGCAAGAAGTTCAATGGAGCTCATTTGAGTCAAGGATTCAAATGCAACTCCAAACTTAAGCATTTTAAATGCCCTCTATGTGTTTTCACATATACAGTAGATATAAGTTGGTTTTTCATGTATGAAACTAGTACAGATGGATAGATTGAATTTTTCTGATACTTTTTCATATATAAATTATTTCAATCTGAGCTATGGTTGAATTTTTGTGATTTTTTGAAGTTTAAGCAATTTTCTAGAATTTCTAACTTATTTTAAATCCAGAAAATGATTAATTGCGTCAGCACTGTGTCATGCCTGCATCAGCAAGCCAACAACACTGATCAGATCAAACCTGATGTGTGGGGTCCACACGTTAGTGACACGGTTAGTTAACATGGGTATTTAGCCTAACTAAAAGGATTAGTGGGTGCTGGGGCCCACTATCAGTGTCTCTAAGGGGGGTTAGTGCTAAACTAATCTCCTGGCCGGTGGGGTCCACTAGTCAGGCCGGCGAGGTCGTCGCCGGCGACCACGGGAGACGGTGGTGTCTGCGTTACGGGCAACAGGGGCGGCGACTGAGAGCATCGGGGCGTAGCTGGAGCTCGTATGCATCTATCGGAAGCAACTGGAGGATGCGGGGAGGCCGGAGCTCGCCGGAGCGAAGCTCGCGGTGGCAGCCAAAACACGACTAGGTTCGGGTTGGGTGCTGCGGTGCGCGGCAGGAGCTGCCGGCGACGGTGTTGGCCTTCTGGGAGGCTGCTGAGCGCAGGAACATGCGCTGGCGCGAGCTGAGGTGGCCCTGGCCACGACGGCAACATGAACGGCAGCAAGGAGCTACGGCCATGGCAGGGAACAGAGCTAGAGCGCGCAAAAACAAGGGGGAGAATGTAACACCCAAGATGCAGCTATATCTCCCATGTGTCGAGGCACAACTTAGAGGCATAACCGCATTTTGGTATTGTCGCAAGAAGGGTCATCTTCACACAATCCCATGTAATGAACAAGGAAAATAAATAGTTGGCTTACAATCGCCACATCACAAAATGATAAAATTATTCATACATTAAACAGAGTACACACATGGTCCGACAATGGACAAATCCAAAAGAAAAGAAGACAACCCCAGATGCTAAATCCTGATCGTCCCATCTGGGAACCACTACTAATCATCTAGAAACAAAACATAGTAACGGCCAAGGTATTCGTCGAACTCCCACTTGAGCTTGGTTGTATCACCTGCATCGGTATCATCGGCACCTTCAATTGTTTTGGTAGTATCTGTGAGTCACGAGGACTCGGGAATCTTAAAACCCGCGAGATCAAGACTATTTAAGCTTATAGGTAGGATGTGGTTATCAGGTGGACCTGCAACAAGCACTAAGCAAAATATAGTGGCAAAAATACGAGTACAAGAGTAATATGAGAAACTACGCAATGGTCGTAAACTAGAAGTGATCAAGAAGTGATCCTGAACTACTTATGTTCAAACATAACCCCATCGTGTTCTCTTCCCAAACCTCATTGAAAAGAGACCATCACGATTACACACGCGGTTGGTGTCTTTTAATTAAGTCAAGTGTCAACTTCTCTACAACCATATATTAACAAATTCCCATCTGCCACATAACCGCAGGCATGGCTCTCGAAAGTATAAACCCTGCAGGGTGTCCTAATTTAGCCCATGAAAAGCTCACAATCCGTGGAGACAATCCTCCATCGCGGGACCCTCCGATCAGACTCGAAATCCCGGTGCACAAGATATTTCGAGAATGGTAAAACTAGTCCAGCAAAGACCTCCCAATGCAGAGACCTAGTCTACTAGGAGTAGTACGATCTCATTCTCAGGGTACGCTGGATGAGCTAAGCGGACAGGTACCAACATAACCCAAGTTGCCAAGGGGCGGTCCCGCACGGTGCTCTAGTTTGGACCAACACTCATGAGGAGCACTGGCTCGGGGGGTTGATTATGTCCACGGGGTCCAGAAAGTCCCTATGCATGTTTTAGTTGTTATTAGGCAAATGGTAAAACCAATGTTGGTCCTTGTTGGAGGAGTTTTTTTCAAAGCGAACTATCAAGAGGGGCCCATAAACCCTCATCATGATAGGGACACAAAATCAAGGAACATAACACCGGTATGACGAAAACTAGGGCGGCAAGAGTGGAACAAAACACCAAGCAAAAGGCCCAGCATTCCACCATTTACCAAGTATATAGATGCATTAATCATATAAGATATATTGTGATATCCCAACATATCCATGTTCCAACATGGAACAACCTGCAAGGCACCAGCAACTAGCAACACTATAAGAGGGGCTGAGCAAAAGCGGTAACATAGCCAAACAACAGTTTGCTAGGAAGGTGGGTTAGAGGCTTGACATGGCAATATGGGAGGCATGATAAACAAGTGGTAGGTAGCGCGACATAGCGATAGAACGAACAACTAGCAAGCAAATATAGAAGTGGTATCGGGGGTAATGATCATCTTGCCTGCAAAGTTCTCAGGGTTGTCGTAAGCCTTCTCCTTGTAAACATACTCGATAGGATCCACCTTCACGAACTCATCTACCGACTCTACCCAAAGCAAGGACACAAGCAACGGAACAATAATCAATCATGGTGCAATGCACAAGCAACATGATGCAAGACATGGCATGGAATGCGAGATATGATGTGCAATGCATATGGGTACTCCGGAAGGGAAAGGATGATCATGGCATCAACTTGGCAATCCAATCATGCCATTGGAAATATTAGGATATTTCGGCCGAAATAGATATAAGGATCACTGGAAACAGATGCATGGTTTGCAAACGACGAGCAAAACAAGAATGATGGAAAACTATGCGTAACGGCATCATAGCACTTAAGATGCATCATGAAACTATGCTACAACTCTCCAACATAGCTACAAAGCACATGGCAAGGAAGTACAAGTAAAGCCCTACAAATCATGAACACTGAGCTGCAGCTAGAACTCACTAGAACAAGCCTAAAACAGCATGGCAAAAATGCAAATGACAATCAGGTTATAGACTTGTTGAAAATACTAGACATGGAATAAACAGCATCAGGTAGCAATGTTTAGAGCTAGAAAACAACATGCTACAAGAAAATATAATGGCAAACAAAGGCATGGCATGCTAGTACTAAAGTCAATGAACAAAACTCCCTTACTGAACTTGAGCCAAAGATGCACAGAAAAGATGGTAGCATCAATGCAAACCTGGCAAGTGATATGAACAGTTTCAAACTTCGTAGAAAAGCATAGCATGGCAGAAACAAATTCATGATAGCAACTTTGCAAGCCCATGCCACTCACCACAAAGCATTTCATGGCATAACAAGGTAACCAACATTAAGTAGAGAAGGCACACATGGAATTACAGATCTGGGACTTAGAAGAATTTCGACCTCGCGGAGAAGTGGACGAGGAGGACCCGGGATGAAGTGGTACGATGCGGACATGGCATTTGGTTCCGGGGCTTGGTGGATCTGGTCCACTCCGGCCGGATCTCACCGGAGACAACGATGCAGTGGCGGACGGCGACGGAGGAGGCGTGTCGGTGCGCCGCGGTGGACATCGGTGGAGCGGAGACAGCGGCGCTGTGAGGCTGCGGCGCGGGACTTGGCGTCGGGCGGGCGAGGCGGAGGCGACGGTGGCGGCGTGCGGGCTCGCGCGGGCCTGGCTCGGGCCCCGCGGGCAGGGGCAGGGGCCGTGGTGGAGAGGCCATGTAGCGGCGTTTGATTGGTGCGAGCGGCGGCGGCGGACGTGTCCGCCTGTCGGCGGACGGGTCCGGCGGCGCGGAGAGCGGGATGGCTAGGGTTTTCCCGTGAATTTCGGAGGGGGAGGCTTATTTGTAGGTAGAGGAGCTAGGAGAGTCCAAATGAGGTGCGGTTTTCGCCCACACTGTCGTGATCCAACGACGGATAGCATGGGGGGTTTGATGGGCTAGTGGGTTGTTGTGGAGGGATGCTGGGCTGCAAAGGAGGGGGGTTTCGACGGTTACACGGTTAACCGTTGGGGCATCAAACAACCTCCAAATGGAACGAAATTTGACAGGCGACCTATCGCTGATGTACCAAGGCCACTCGACAAATCTCGACCCATTCCGAGAACATTTTTCTCCCGCTCACGAAACGAGATCTGAGAGGTGGAACGGGTGCATGTGTGAGTGTCGGATTCCAAAACGGACAATAGGGAATAAATGACCGGATGCATGAGATAGACACGAATGCAAAAGAGATGCACATGATGACATGAGATGAAATGAATGACATGAACAAAATGCAAAACAAGGACAAGACCCAACCACGGAGGGCATAACATATAACATAGCCAGAAATGGCAAGTGTTGGAGTTATAATTATGGAATGTTACATCCGGGTTGTTACAACTCTCCACCACTACAAGAGGATCTCGACCTGAGATCTAGGACTGAAAGAACTCCGGATATTCGGAACAGAGGTGATCCTCGCACTCCCAGGTGACTTCTCGGTCGGAATTGTGAGACCACTTAACTTTCAGGAATTTGATCGACTTGTTGCGACTTTTGCGCTCGGTTTCTTCAAGAATGGCAATGGGATGCTCAAGATAAGATAAATCTTCTTGGAGGTCAATCTCTTTGAAGTTGATAGTGCGCTCGAGCGTCTTGAAGCACTTGCGAAGCTGTGACACTTGAAACACATCGTGCACATTTGCGAAGTTGGACGGGAGCTCAAGTTGATAGGTGAGGTCGCCTATTTTGCCAATGATCTTGAAAGGACCCACATATCTCGGGCCAAGCTTACCTTTGATACCAAGCGTTGAGTTCCTTTGATGGGAGAGACGCGGAGTTAGACATGGTATCCGATCTCAAAAACCTAGTCACGGTGCTTGCTACCATAGTAACCCTTCTAGCATGATTGCGTGGCTTTGAGATTTTCATGGATGACTTTACACATTTCCTCAGATTCTGAGATCAAGTCATTGCCAAGAAGTTGGCGTTCACCAGTCTTGGACCAATTGAGAGGAGTACGAACTTTCTGCCATAAAGAATTTTGAATGAGGCCTTGCCCAAACTTTATTGGAAACTGTTGTAGTAGGAGAACTCGGCATATGGGAGATAATCTTCCCACTTCATACCGAAAAATATGACACAAGCTCTGAGCATGTCTTCGAGGATTTGATTGACCCGCTTGACTTGGCCACTTGTTTGAGGATGAAAGGCCATGCTGAAGCGAATGTTGGTGCGCATGGCCTTCTGGAAGGAGTCCCTGAACTTAGAAGTGAAAATGCTTCCGCGGTCTGAGGAGATCAATTGTGGAATTCCGTGCAACGAGACAATTCTGGAGGTGTATAGCTCTACCAACTAAGCTGTCGTGATAGATTGTTTGATTGGGAGGAAATTTTTGTCAGCTTGTCTATGAGAACGAAGATAGCATCATTCCCACACTTGGACTTGGGGAAGCCAGTGACAAAGTCCATTTCGATATGATCAAACTTCCATTCTGGAATAGCAAGAGGTTGGAGAAGACCAGATGGTCGTTGATGTTCTGCTTTGACCCTTCGACAGACATCACATTCATTCATGAATTGAGGAATCTCTCGAATGATTCAAGTCTACCAATACGACTGCTTGAGGTCATGGTACATCTTCGAACTGCCTGCATGAACGGAAAGAAGAGAATTGTGCGTTTCGTTCATTATGACTTTCCTTAGATCACCTTTAGGAACCACAATCCGGTCCTCGAAGAATAAGGTGTCCTTGTCATCAATGTGATTGCACATGTATTTGGATAAGCCCTTGTCAATACCATGTTTCACCTTCTTCACCATGTTATCAAGGAGTTGTGCCTCATGAATTAGGTCTTCCAGAGTTGGTGTGACTTGAAGGTTGGCAAGAAAACCTTGAGGAACAACTTGGAGGTTGAGCTTGCGAAAAGCTACACAAAGATCCGGTTGGAATGGCTTGAGAATTAAGTTGTTGCAATAAGCCTTTCTGCTCAACGCATCTGCAATCACATTCGCCTTGCCTGGAGTGTATTCAATACTTGGATTGTACTCTTGAATCATTTCGACCCGACGAGTTTGCCGGAGGTTGAGGTTGGGTTGAGCGAAGATATATTTGAGGCTCTTGTGATCGGTGAAAATGTCCACTTGCCTCCCCAACAAGAGATGTCTCCATGTTATTAATGCATGGACAAGTGCCGCCAACTCAAGATAGTGAGTGGGGTAGTTTATTTCATTTGGCTTTAACTGACGAGAAGTATAAGCCCCAACTTTCTTCACTAGCATTAACACGGCACCAAGACCTTGCAACGAGGCATCACAGAAAACTTCGAATGGCTTGGACTCATCAGGATGAGTTAGGACAGGAGCTATGACGAGTTTCTCTTTGAGAGTGTTGAAAGCAACGTCACACTCAGGAGTCCAAGAATACTTGACATGCTTCCGGAGGAGGTTGGAAAGAGTTTTAGCAATCTTTGAGAAATTCTCAACAAATCTTCGGCAATAGCTTGTAAGCCCAAGGAAACTGCAGAGCTGCTTGACATTCTAAGAAGGTTCCCAGTTGACAATTGCCGAAACCTTCTCCGGATTAATAGCAATGCCCTCGGCGGAGATGATGTGGCCAAGGTAAACAACTTCATCAAGCCAAAACTCACATTTGGAGAACTTTGCGTAGAATTGATGCTCTCTGAGCTTGTCAAGCAATAATCACAAATGTTTGGCATGATCCTTCTTATTCTTGGAGAACACCAACATATCATCGAGATACACCAGGACGAAATCATTTGTGTAGGGGTTGAAGATGAAGTTCATCATACGAGAGAAAGTTGGACGGGAATTGACAAGGCTGAAAGACATGACAGTATATTCATAAGAACGAAAGCTTGTTCTGAATGCAGCCTTGGGGATATCTTCTTCAGGAATGCGAATCTGATGATAACCCATACGAAGGTCAATCTTGGAGTAAACCTTTGCACCTTTTACTTGCTCGAATAGCTCATTGATATTGGGAAGTGAATACTTATTCTTGATTGTCTTCTTGTTCAATGGACGGTAATTGATGCAAAGTCGGTCCGTGCCATCCTTCTTCTGGACAAAAAGAACACCACAACCCCACGTAGATGAACTTGGTCTGATCAGACCCAGACGTTCTTGTTCATCGAGCTATTTCTTCAATTCTTTCAGATCCTTTGGTCCATGCTTGTATGGATGCTTGCAAACCGGTTCAGTACCGGGCTCAATATCGAAAACGAACTCGACTGGCCGGTGAGGAGGCATACCCGGAAGCTCTTCTAGAAAAACATCTTGGTACTCACAAACAACTGGAATTTGAGAAATTGTGTCTAACTCGCCCTTCTCATTGAGGGAGAGCAACCGAATGGTTTCATCACGAGCGGCATAGATGATCACATCCTCAGAAGGGTGCGTCAATTTAATCTCCCTGGCGGCACAATCAAGAGAAGTCTTGTGCTGAGAAAGCCAATCCATGACAAGAATGAGATCAATATCAGAGTCGCCAAGAATAAACGGGGAAGCCAGGAATTTATAATTTCCCATATTGATGGTAACATCAGGAATCAATGTGGTATCCCTCGTAAACAAGCCCAGAGAAACAACTCCCATGGGTTTTTTCAAACATCTCTGAAATGAAATCATGCTTAGCAAAAAATGGTCTTGACATGAAACAATGCGATGCACCCGTATCGAATAAAACTTTAGCAGGAATAGAGTTAACCGAGAGGTTACCCATGATCACATCTGAATAATCCTCCGCTTGAGCTGCATTCAACATGTTCACCTTTGCATGCTTTGGATTGTGCTTGACAAATGCATTGCTTGCCGACCTCACCGGATTAGAATGTGGAAGGCGCTTCTGGGTGCACTTGTTTGAGTAATGCCCTTTCATACCACACCTGTGAAAAGTCAGCTCTGAAAGAGGACGATGATAAGCAGGTGGAGGACCACCTGTCCTTGGAGCTTGAGACTGAAACTTGTTCTGATAGCCTGGGTTGGGTGGGTGGGAAGATCCATGGCCACCTTTGTACTTCTATTGGTAGGGCTGACGAAACGGAGGAGGCGGAGGAAGCCAGAACTTATGTTGCTTAGCTGCCACTTGAGAGGAAGAAGACGAGTGAACTGCATCCCTGATTCTCTTCTTTGACGCCCCATACTTGAGCTGTGCACCTTCTTGCTTGAGGGCCATGTTATAGAACTGATCGAACTGAGTAGGCTCAACAAGAACGAGAGCTAACTGTAGATCTTCTCTAAGGCCACCCCGAAGTGATAGATCATGCCCTTTTCATCAGGAGCATCTTGTTTTGCGGAGAGAGCAAGCTTCTGAAATTGGATGTTGTATTGATACACGGACATACTTCCTTGCTTGAGTTTGCGGAATTCCTCACTCTTCCTCTCGACAACACTTTTTGGAATGTGATGAGCTTTAAAGTCCCGGAAGAAGTCAGTCCAGGTAATCGGTCGGGCCCCTCTGGAATATTTGTATTGCTGATACCAATCAGCTACTTGGTCCTTGAGCTGAAAAGAAGCGAACTTGACATCGTCCTCAGGCCTGACATTGCTACATTGCAAATGCTTGTTTATGTACACGAGCCAATCATCGGTGTCCGTGGCCTCGGCACAATTGCTGAAAGACTTTGGCTGATTTGCAAGGAACTGGTTGAGGGTAGCAAATTGAGGCTGATTGTTGAATTGCCCTTGACCATGATTTCCTTGGTTGCCTTGATCTTGGTTGCACTCTTGCAAGAGTTGCAAAAGCATCTGGGTATTGGCGTTGGTGGTTGCCATCACAGCTTGACATGCCTCCGGAGGCAGAGGGTTTGTGTGATCCCCATCGTTGTGGTCCAGATTCAAATGCGTTGGAGGAGCCATCCTGAACAGGGTGACATCCATTAGAACCACGATAGACAGATAGACAAGCGGAATTAACGGATAGAAATTGCAACATATAGTCTTCACAATAAACATTCAAACAGAGATTGAACGAATGAATTCCAAAGTTAGCATTACACGACCATTAAGGCAAGAAGCCACTTATACAAAGGTTGATAAATGAAACAACAAGGTACGACTAGAACAAATAAATGATAAGGATCACCCAATCCCATACCAATTATCTGTCAGAAGAAGAACTAAGAGCTACTTGAATTCTCACCTATAATCTCCCGAAACTTTCTGGTTATGCAATCTGGTGTGGGGGATACAGGGAGGCACAATATATATCACACGACTAACAAGCCCTACGCTCCAACTGTATCCATTCATCAACACATAACCAAGAAAACTCTGGAAATCGTGTATCTCAACCTTTGAATAGCATCCGTTATATGAGGTGTGGAAATACTCCCGAACTCCCTCCCATGTACTGGGTAGCGTCGAGGTTATCTCACCACTAACTGCATAAAAGATATTTTCGATGTCGGCGAACTTAGGTATTTTAGAACTGCAACGATAAAATTGTGACGACAGTACCTCGGAGCTTAACTCCTCGGGACACTGCCACAACCCCTAAATGTCAGGAGGCACCAAGAACAATGTTCTCCTTACAAGAATATTAGAACGATCACAAGATACCTGCGTGATCCTTTTTTTGTGAAAATGAGGAGAGGAAAGTCAAAACATCTACTTCAGGAGACCTCACCAGAGCAACGAAGGGGACTGAGGAGTAAAAAGAATGCTACTCTCCGATATATATAATCCTAAGACTCAAAATAGTTTTGTTCTAGACTCAACAACAACAGCGATTCGATCAAGCAGGGGGCTCCTTAGTCGGGGATGGCTCTGATGACCAACTTGTAACACCCAAGCAGGCGGCACCACTTAGAGGCATGACCGCATTTTGGTATTGTCTCAAGAAGGGAAATCTTCACACAATCCCATGTAATGAACAAGGAAAATGAATAGTTGGCTTACAATCGCCATGTCAGACAATGATCAAATTATTCATACATTAAACAGTGTACACACAAGGTCCGACTACGGACGAATCCAAAAGAAAAGAAGACAACCCCAAATGCTAAATGCCAATCATCCCAACTGGGCACCACTACTGATCATCCGGAAACGAAACATAGTAATTGGTATCATCCCAAGGTCTTCATTGAACTCCCACTTGAGCTCAGTTGCATCACCTGTATTGGTATCATCGGCACCTGCAATTGTTTTGGTAGTACCTTTGAGTCACGAGGACTAAGCAATCTTAAAACCCGCGAGATCAAGACTATTTGGGCTTATAGGTAGGATGTGGTTATGAGGTGGAGCTGCAGCGAGCACTAAGCAAAATATGGTGGCTAACACACGAGTACAAGAGTAAGACGAGAAACTACGCAATGGTCATCAACTAGAAGTGATCAAGAAGTGATCCTGAACTACTTACGTTCAAACATAACCCCACCGCGCTCTCTTCCACAACCTCGTCAAAAAGAGACCATCATGGTTACACACGTGGTTGGTGTCTTTTAGTTAATTCAAGTGTCAAGTTTTCAACAACCGGATATTAACAAATTCCCATTTGCCACATAACCGCGGCACGACTCTCGAAAGTTTACACCCTGCAGGGATGTCCCAACTTAGCCCATGACAAGCTCATGATCCGCAGAGAAAGTCTTCCATCGCGGGACCCTCCATTCAGACTCGAAATCCCGGTGCACAAGATATTTTGACAATGGTAAAACTAGTCCAGCAAGACCTCCCGATGCACCGATCTAGCCTTATAGCAGTAGTGCGATCTCGTTCTCAGGGTACACCGGATGAGCTAAATGTACAGGTAGCAACATAACCCAAGTTGCCAAGGGGTGGTCCCGCACGGTGCTCTAGTTTGGACCAACACTCATGAGGAGCACTGGCCCGGGGAGGTTGATTAAGTCCACGGGGTACGGAAAGTCCCTATGCAAGTTTTAGTTGTTGTTAGGAAAATGGTAAAGCCAAGGTTGGGCCTTGCTGGAGGAGTTTTATTCGAAGCAAGCTATGAAGAGGGGCCCATAAACCCTCATCGTGTTAGGGACACAAAATCAAGGAACATAACACCAGCATGACGGAAACTAGGGCGGCAAGAGTGGAACAAAACACCAAGCAAAAGGCCCAGCCTTCCACCCTTTACCAAGTGTATAGATGCATTAATTAAATAAGAGATATTGTGATATCCCAACATATCCATGTTCCAACATGGAACAACCTGCAAGGAACCAGCAACTAGCAACGCTATAAGAGGGGCTGAGCAAAAGCGGTAACATAGCCAAACAACGGTTTGCTAGGAAGGTGGGTTAGAGGCTTGACATGGAAACATGGGAGGCTTGATAAACAAGTGGTAGGTAGCGCGACATAGCGATAGAACGAACAACTAGCAAGCAAAGATAGATGTGATATCGGGGGTAATGATCATCTTGCCTGCAAAGTTCTCAGGGTTGTCTTAAGCTTGCTCCTCGTAAACGTACTCGACAGGATCCTCATTCACGAACTCATCTCCTGGCTCTACCAAAAGCAAGGACACAAGCAATGGAACAACAATCAATCACGATGCAATGCACAAGCAACATGATGCAATACATGGCATGGAATGCGAGATATGATGTGCTATGCATATGAGTACTCCAGAAGGGAAAGGATGATCATGGCATCAACTTGGCAATCCAAGCATGCCACTGGAAAGATTAGGAGATTTCTGTCGAAATCAATATAAGGATCACCGGAAACGGATGCACGGTCTGCAAACGACGAGCAAAGCAAGAATGATGCAAAACTGCGCTTAACAACATCATAGCACTTAAGATGCATCATGAAATGATGCTACAACACTCCAATATAGCAACAAAGCACATGGCAGGGAAGTACAAGTGAAGCTCTAGAAATCATGAGCATTGAGCTCCTGCTAGAACTCACTAGAACAAGCCTAAAACAGCATGGCAAAAATGCAAATACAATCAGGTCACAGACATGGTGAAAATACTAAACATGGCATAAACAGCATCAGTCAGAAATGTTTAGAGCTAGTAAACAACATGCTACAAGAAAATATCATGGAAAACAAAGGCATGGAATGCTGGTACTAAAGTCAATGAACAAAACTCCCTTACTGAACTTGAGCCAAAGATGCACAGAAAAGATGGTAGCATCAATGCAAACATGGCAAGTGATATGAACAGTTTCAGACTTGGTAGAAAAACATAGCATGGCAGAAACCGATTCATGATAGCAACTTTGCAAGCTCATGCCACTCACCACAAAGCATTTCATGGCATAACAAGGTAACCAACATTAAGTAGACACAATTATGAACTTCCATGCCTTTCATGATATGATTCATGATAACCAACATTAAGTAGACACAGATTCATGATATGAACTTCCATGGCATAACTAACAAGGTAACCAACATTAAGTAGACACAAGGTAATCAACATTAAGTAGACACAGATTCATGATATGAACTTCCATGGCATAACAAGGTAAAATGGCAATAGCATAGTGATAGGGTGCATGGATCACTAGCAAAACACATGGCAAAAATGAACTTCCTGTTAACAAACCGACAGCAACAATATTTAGCAAAAGTAGAGCATGTTAATGACAAGCTAGACTACTTCATAATTACAACCACATGCATGAATGTATAGGGCATAACCATATCTTCAAAACACTCTTACTAAACTTCATCCAAATACACATATATCTACTTGTGGAAACAAGTCAACATAGCAACATAATGTGATAGGAAAAGACAGTAAAAAAACTAAGTGTCTGAAATCAGCAACATCATTTGGCCTACTTGGCATGCTTGTGCTAGTCACCATAGAGCTCATACAAATACAGTGCTTGCACCACTATAAAGATGGCATGAAGATGCTCCTAAAACATGTAGACATGATGCTCAAAGGATGCACACACACAAATGCTATGAAAATGACAAATCATCAAGTTATGCTGAATTCCAGCAGACTACATCATATAGCATTTTTGCAACGAATATTAGGGCATCAATATGGATAGTAACATACATTCAACTGATAGTAGCATGTAGATCATCACGAGAAAAATATTTGGATATATCATATGCGCTAATCGGAGCTCAGAGCATGGAGATATGACATGATGAAGGAGAACACATGGAATTACAGATCTGGGACTTAGAAGAATTTCCACCTCGTGGAGAAGTGGACGAGCAGGACCCGGGACGAAGCGGTACAATGCAGACACGGCGTTTGGTTCAGAGGCTTGGTGGATCTGGTTCACTCTGGCACGGAGATGATGATGAGGCGGCGGCCGATGATGGAGGAGGCCCGGCGGCATGGCGCGGAGGACGGGGTGGAGCGGAGACGGTGGCGTGGCGAGGTGGCAGCATCGGTAGGCGGAGGCGGCGGCGGCACGCGGGCTCGTGCGGGCGTGGCTCGGGCCCCGCGGGCCGCAGGAATGGGCGATGGAGGGGAGGCCATGTGGCAGCATTTGAAGTGTGCGGGCAGCGGCGGCAGACGTGTCCGGCGGCTCGGGGAGCGGGATGGCTAGGGTTTGCTTATTTATAGGTAGAGGGAGCTAGGAGAGTCCAAATGATGTGTGGTTTTCTCCCACACGATTGTGATCCAACGACGGATAGCATGGAGGGGGTTTAGATGGGCTAGTGGGCTGTTTGTGGAGGGGTGTTGGGCTGCAAAGAGAGGAGAGTTTCGACGGTTACACGGTTAACTGTTGGGGCATCAAACGACCTCCAAATGGAACGAAATTTGACAGGGGCGTACCGGTGATGTACCAAGGCCACTCGACAAATCTCAGCCCATTCCTAGAACATTTTTCTCCTGCTCACGGAATGAGATCTGAGAGGTGCAACGGGTGCATGTGTGAGTGTCGGATTCCAAAATGGACAATGGGAAAAAATGACCAGATGCATGAGACAAACACGAATGCAAAAGAGATGCACATGAGGACATGAGATAAAATGCATGACATGAACAAAATGCAAAACGAGGACAAGACCCAACTACGGAGGGTATGACATATAACATAGCCGAAAATGGCAAGAGTTGGAGCTACAAATATGGAATGTTACATCCGAGACGCTACAGAGAAGAGGGGTTCGGGGCGTTGACGGCGATCTCGGGCAGCCGGCGATGAAGAAAATGGAGGTGACGGCTCCATGGGGCGTCTGACATCTCGTGGCTTGACGGAGAGGTAGCAGGCAACATGGCGGAGCTCACAAGCACGACGGGCGGTCAAGGGGATGTGAAAGTGCAACTATCCCTGGGTGGTTTTGGTAATTCCTAACAACATATAGCTCATTGAGCTAATGCTATTTGAAGATAAAATTTTCAGGAAAGATCAATGATTGGCATGGCATGGATTAGAAAGTGGACCCCTCAAAATGCTGAGACCAAAAGATTAGCTCAAGCTGAAAGCACAAGACTCTAGATCTTACTTTTAGTGATCCAAGATGACATTGAGTCCATAGGAAAAGCCAATACTATTGCAGACTAAGGCATAGCCTAGTGGTGTGAAGGGGCTGATGCCTTCCCACCCACCCAGGTTTGTCAGATTTTGGGTTCCGGAAGACCCTTGAGGTTCGAACACTGGGGTGCGCGCGGAGATTTCGCCTCCTACCTACCTGCGCCCCTCTGCCTCGCTAAGATCTAAGCAATGGAAAGAACAACACGAATGACACAGGGTTTATACTGGTTTGGGCCACCATTGTGGTGTAATACCCTACTCCAGTGTGTGGCGTGGTGGATTGCCTCTTGGGCTGATGATGATGAACAATACAAGGAAGAACAGCCTCGCGAGGGTCTTCTCTTGGCTGGGGCGATGAACTGCTGGGAGGAGTTCAGTCACCCTTCTCTCTCTCTTTCCTTCTCTTTTCCTCGTTCCTTGTCCCCCTTGTTCTGTGGGTGGTTGATCCTATTTATAGAGGCCCTGGTCCCCTTCCCAAATATCGAGCGGGAAGGGAGCCAACAATGGCGGGCTAATTTGAAGGGGGACAACTAGTACTAGCTCTGGTGGTGACGCTGTCTTGGGCTCCACAATGACCTCCGTCTTGTCGTCCTCCTGGTCTTGGTCTTGTTGCACCGAAATGGCAACCTTTGCCTGAGGCCTCGGTACTCCCCGGCTGCGCTTGCTCCCTTTGCACCAAAGAGGAAACGAGGACGCTGCACGAGCTGGCACCCGCCTGGCGCCTTCGGTCGTCATGGCTTGCGTCACAGGCACCTCGTGAGGTACCCCACCTTGATCTCTCCGCCTCCTCGCGAGCCAGCCTGATGAGGCCGTGCCTGAGGAAGCTCCGCGTCGTCCGCCCCGTGAGGCTTGGCCCCTCGCGAGGGTCTTGGGTCTGTGTTGGTGAAGACGGGTCGTGCTGGGCCCCCATTTGAGCCACGCCGCAGGCCGCAGGCAGGCAAGTCTGGGGACCCCCGTTCCCAGAACGCCGACAGTAGCCCCCGGGCCCAAGGTGCACCCGGACTTGGCCATGCAGGGAGGCGGAAGGGCAAGAGTGAAGCGCCACTGGCCCTAATAGCCTGCGGCCTTGGGTGCCGCGTGGCGGTATATTGGACGTGGGCGCCTCCGCTTCCCCATGGCGCCTCGGCAAGTGCACGGATTGGACAAGTCCCTACATGCAAAGCGGGTCATGATTACCTGCGATCGTGGAGGTCGACGATTAGCCTTCGCCAGCCATAAGTACGGAACGACACGCGCCCTTCGAGTTCATCCCCCCTTGCTTCTCCTTCTTCCCGGTCCTTGCTCCGTCTTGCTGCGATGGCTCCGATCGGTCGGTTCTCGATGGCAGAGATGGGAAAGGCTCCCCGAGAGGAGCCTGACCCGCTCCCGCCGAAGAAACGGCTCGTCCCCCGTGGCCCGGACAAGGGGGGCCATCATGTGGTGCCGAGGCCTTGGTGCGAGCGGGCACCGCCGGGGTTCCCCCTTCCCTTGTGTGCCCACATCAAGGGCCCTGAAGGAGCTGATGCTGATCGCCACGGGCGGCGCCGCCGTCGGCGCCGACGGGTCACGAAGGTGTGGGTCGTCCCCCCTGGGGTCCACACCGAGGGCTCCTCCCGAGAGCTCGTGCTCCACGTCGCCATGCCTCCTCAGTCTTGGATTCACCTTCCTCCCTTCTTCGCCTCCATTGTCCCGCAGGGGGAGCCCCTGGAGCTTTGGCTGCAGCACGCCGGCTGCAGCACCCTCGCGACCGAGGCAGAGGTCGCGGTCGTTGCCCCGGGCGAGGTCTTCATGACTCGAGGCTGGAGCGAAATCGCCCGGGTTTGCAGGACAAGAGGCGCCTTCGCGATCCAATTGGAGTACGATGGTGCTTCGGTGATGTTCTTCAAGGTATTCAATGCGAACGGGCGCCGACTAGAGTGCTGTCCCAGGAGAGGTGGCCGGGACCCTGCTGCGGTGAGTTCTGGGCCCGCCGACCGCTCCCTTGGCGGCTCCTCAGGCGGTGGAGGCGTCGGAGGTTCCAGCGACTCCGGTGAGCACTTCGCGACTCCGAAGACGAGCGACGACAGCTACGAGCCCCCGAGCCGGCGCCGCTCCTAGAGCAGGGCGGGCTCGTCAGGCCGCCGCCGACTCTGATCTGGATGGGGTTGGCGCCGGTGCTTGACGGCCCACTGTTGATGATGGCGTCTTCTGCGGGGGCGCGTGTAGTTAGTGTCCCTTTAGGATCTGTTCCCTGCGAGGAATCAAAGATGCGTCCCATGGGGGCTTGTAAGGTGCCTGTGATCCTGTTTTGTTAATACAACCCTTGTCGTAGAACTGTGCGAGTTGCTCATTCCGTCTTAGCTCTGTCCTCCCTTTCGAACCTCACGAGGGCTTGGTGCTCTACGCCGACAGGTCCCAGTCCCAAGGCGGCTTCAGCCGTCGCTGGTATGCCAGGTCGCGATGCCGTGGTCAAGGCCAGGAGGTGAGCGACCCGGAGTCCGGTAAGAGCCCCTGAGTCGCGATGCTCAGGAGGTCCCCTTTGGCGCCCAAGCAGCTGTCGTTCGGTGAGAAAGGAGAGCAGCGTCGTTAACACGGGATTGCATTAGGTGCGGGGGTGGTGCCATGATAGCTGGTGCTTCCGGGTGGTGACTTATCTCGAGAATCAGGGGTCGCTCTCTGGTGTGTCACCGGGTCCGTGCATCGGCAGGCGCGAGGTTGCTCGGCGAGGTCCTCGCGTGTCCCTCCCCTCTCGCCTTTGCTCCCCTTTCTGCTCTACGTCCTCGGGTCCCGGCCCTCGAGCGAGTCTCAGCCGTCGCTGGTATGCCAGGTCGCGATGCCGTGGACAAGGCCAGAGGGTGAGGGCTGGAGAGCCAGTAGGAGCCCTGAGTCGCGATGCTCAGGCACCCCCCCCCTTTAACGTGCAAGTGGTTCTTGCGGATGAGAGCGAAGGAGACACCGCAAGGGCCTCGCCTGACGCAGCTCCTTCAGGAGATCCTATAGACCCATCATAGAAAAAACGAGGGGTTGCCATGACAATTGATAGTCAGCTGTTGGTTGCTTCCGAGGGGTACGAGGCACTGAAGGCTTGACGAGGTGGTGCCATGCGGGGCTACCGCGGCCAGAGCTCAGCCATTCAGGTTTGTCGGTGTTGTAGGGACGGACCCATGCGCAAGCGTCGTGCCGTTTGAGAGCAGTTCCGTCAGTTGGCGTCAGTTGAGCAGGCAGCTAGGTCGAACACATTAGCCGCGACGGAGTGGATTCATTCAAATAGATGCTGGGAAGGCGGACATCGTTGGGTCTGGCCTGAGCGTCTTAGGGATCATGCAGCCCGAGGGGCGCCCCCAACAAGGTAAGTTAACAACATGAAATTAAAGGGATACATGCCACAGGGACGGACCCACGCGGCCTGGGAATAATGCAGCCCTAGGGGGCACTCCCAGCTGGAAGTAAAACTTGAAAGATGTCACCTGATGACGTTGAGGACGAAGGGGTGTTGGTGTAGCAGACTCGGTGGGCTGCGGAAGCTGATCCTCATGAGCCCCCAGGCATAGGGGCCTCAGGAGGCTCCGGGGGCGCTGGTGGCTCCCTGTGGGCCATCTCCATCTCTGCCAGGGCTGCGGAACGCCTGGCCTCTGGTGCCTCCATGATGCCCCTCATGTGGCGCTGGTGCGTGACAGCCGCGTTCGGCAAGCCGTAAGGCATGCGAACGCAGCTGTGGGGTGGACCTCCGTAGCGCCCCACTCGCGAGGGCCAGAGGCGCTCTAGAGAGGCGACTCGGTTGAGCCCTGGTATGTTGATGCAGACGTGCAGCCCACCATCCTCGCCTGGATGGGGAGCCACTGCTGGTAGACGGCGACCGCCTTTCATGACCCTTGACTCCTATAGGTCCTGAATGGCCTTGCTGACGAACTCCTGAGGGTCTGGCTCTCCTTGCCTTACTCCTTCTTGAGGGAAACGTGCTTCGAAGCACGCCTCCATGTGGTGCCCAAGCGCCTCCCTCGTGAGCCTAGCTAGGTCGGTGGCCCTCCAGGGGAGAGCCCCCGAGCCCTGCCTGAGGAGGGCGCCCGGCGCGCTTTCCTATGCGACGAAAGGAGGTTCCCCCTAGGCAGGCACGGGCCCAGAGGGGCCTGCATCCTGAGGGGCCGGGCCAGAAAATGTCTTCTTCTTCTTAGGGGTGGTCTTGGGAAGCCTCCTGCTTCCGCGATCCGGGTCTTCCAGTGACGCGGCCTGAAAGGCTCGTTCCAGGGAACACACCGCGTCCTTCTCTTCACAGGGCACCGTGATGACTCCGCCACTTCCTGGCATCTTGAGGACGTTGTAGCCGTGGTGAGTTACGGCCATGAACTTGGCCAGCGTCAGGTACCCAAGGATGGCGTTGTACGGCAGGCGAATGTGAGCAACGTCGAAGTCGATGTGCTCGGTGCGGTAGTTGTCACGTGCCCCGAAGGTGACAGGGAGGCGGACCTGCCCAATCTGGACCGTGGAGCCGTCGGTGATTCCGGAGAAGGGCTTGGTTGGCTGAAGCTGGCTGTAGGGCACTTGGAGATTGTTGAATGTTTCCACGGACAGGACGTTGAGCCCTGCCCCGCCATCGATGAGGGTCCTGGTGACCACCACGTTGCTGATGATTGGGGAACAAGGCATCGGGAGGACTCCGGCTGTAGCCGCACACTTGAGCTGATCTGCTGAGCTGAACGTGATGGCGCACGCCGACCACCTGAGAGGGTGCGTGGCTTCAAGCCTGGGGAGTACTGCATTCACTTCACGAGCGAACTGCTTGAAGATGCATTGAGAGGCTGGGGCCTGACCCCCGCCCAGGATGCGGGCGATAGCGCGCGGCTCCTGGAAGCCCCCAGCCCCCTCGTCTTGGTGGCGGTCCTCGTTTCTCCTTGGCTGCGGCAGCAGTGGAGGGAGGCCTGCGTTGCCATGCGGGTGATCCTCGCGAGGCTAATCCCTCCAGTCTCCCTCGCGAGGCGGGTCTTGCCAGCGATCCTCGCGAGGTTGATCGCGCCACCCTTGGCGCGGGCCACGGTCTTCCCAGTGTCCTGCGTTCCTTCCTCCTCCTCGACCGTAGCCCCGGTCACCGCGGTCGGGGCGACGGCCGATCCTTCCTTCTTGCACGGCTCGGAGCTCTTGACATTCGTTGGTGTTGTGGGTGTGGAGGTCGTGGTACACACAGTACCGTCTGCCCTTGGAAGGTTCAGGATGATCTCTTCCCCGCTTAGTGTCCGGTTCTGCCGCGAGCACGACAACCCCCTTGCGCTTCACGTCCTTGGCCTTGGGCTTCTTCACTTCTGGGTCTGCGGCAGGCAGCTCGAGGAGGGAGAGACACCCTTCCTCAGCCCTGGTGCACTAGGTCGCCAAGTTGAACAGCTCCAAGGAAGTGCACAGGTCTTCATGCATAGCCAACTCCTCCTTCATCTTGACGTCGCGCACGCCATCGGAGAAGGCTGAGATGATGGCCTCCTCAGTCACCTTGGGAATCTTGAGGCGTGCGTTGTTGAAGCGCTGGATGTACTTCTGCAGGGTCTCCCCGGGTTGTTGCTTGATGCGGCGCATGTTGCTCACGGCGGGTGGCTGGTCGCGAGTACCTTGGAAGTTGGCGATGAAGTGGGTTCGCATCTCGTCCCAGGAGGAGATCGTGCCTGGAGCCAGGTTCAGGAGCCAGGTGTGGGCCCCATCCTTGAGTGCCATGGGAAACCAGTTCGCCATGACCTTCTCGTCTCCGTTGGCAACTTCGATGCCCAGCTCATAGAGCTGGAGGAACTCCGCAGGGTCAGCCGTGCCGTCGTAATGCGGAGGCAGGTCCGGCTTGAACTTGCCGGGCCACGCGACGCTGCGTAGCTCGGTGGTGAAGGCACGGCAGCCTGCCGTGGCCACGGGATGCCTTGGGTGACGGAGAGCTTGGTCTTGCATATCCCCACACGCTGCAGCAGGGTCTTTGACGTGCGGGAGCAGGAGCATGGTCGCGACGTGCTGGAGCAGGGAGCGCCCGGGCAGCTTCTTGCGGGCGAGGGACTTCTTGGCAGCTCTGCTCTTGCTGCGCTACCACCTGACGGAGCGGGTTCCGCCCAGGGGCCGCGCGCCTTGGAGCCATGGCGGCTTCTTGTGGAGGAGGCGGTCAGGGCGCCACCGGAGCTTCGTCGCCCGTGTGGGGCGGGGTGCGGTGCAGTGGAGCGGACGGCGCAGGAGAGCCCCCTGCGGCGCGGACGAGCTCGGTGACGCGGTCGAGCCATTCTTCGTAGACGTCGTCGACGGGACGATAGCGCAGGAGCTCGTTTACCGCGATGAGCGCAGCTTGAGCCTCAATGGGTGCGCGGAGCGCGCGGGACGAAGAACCAGCTGGGGTGAGCGAGGGAGTAGCGGTGCGGCCGTCTTGCCGCACGGACGGATTCTGAGACGATGCTTGCTGCTTGTCCCCCGCTGGGCTGGCGGCGGCGTTGACGGCAGGTGACGGGGAACGGCGAGGACGCCCGCCGACAGGAGCCGTCTAGGCGACGAGGGAAGCGAGAGCGGCCCGGCGCTCGGCGCGGGCCCGACGAGCGTCAGACATGGGCGCGATGGTCTGAGGAGAATGGGGCGGTGGAAGACGAATTCCGGCGCACCCCTACCTGGCGCGCCAAATGTCGGATTTCGGGTTCCGGTAGACCCTTGAGGTTCGAACACTGGGGTGCGCGCGGAGATTTCGCCTCCTACCTACCTGCGCCCCTCCGCCTTGCTAAGATCTAAGAAATGGAAAGAACAACACGAATGACACAGGGTTTATACTGGTTCGGGCCACCGTTGTGGTGTAATACCCTACTCCAGTGTGTGGCGTGGTGGATTGCCTCTTGGGCTGATGATGATGAAAAATACAAGGAAGAACAGCCTCGCGAGGGTCTGCTCTTGGCTGGGGCGATGAACTGCTGGGAGGAGTTTAGTCACTCTTCTCTCTCTCTCTCTTTCCTTCTCTTTTCCTCGTTCCTTGTCCCCCTTGTTCTGTGGGTGGTTGGTCCTATTTATAGAGGCCCTGGTCCTCTTCCCAAATATCGAGCGGGAAGGGAGCCAACTATGGCGGGCTAATTTGAAGGGGGACAACTAGTACTAGCTATCATGACAAAAGTAGTCTTCGCCTGCACAAATCTCTGGTGGTGACGCCGTCTTGGGCTCCACAATGACCTTCGTCTTGTCGTCCTCCTGGTCTTGGTCTTGTTGCACCGAAATGGCAACCTTTGCCTGAGGCCTCGGTACTCCGCGGCTGCGCTTGCTCCCTTTGCACCAAAGAGGAAAGGAGGACGCTGCGCGGGCTGGCACCCGCCTGGCGCCTTCGGTCGTCATGGCTTGCGTCACGGGCACCTCATGAGGTACCCTGCCTTGATCTCTCCGCCTCCTCGCGAGCCAGCCTGATGAGGCCGTGCCTGAGAAAGCTCCGCGTCGTCCGCCCCACGAGGCTTGGCCCCTCGCGAGGGTCTTGGGTCTGTGTTGGTGAAGACGGGCCGTGCTGGGCCCCCCTTTGAGCCACGCCGCAGGCCGCAGGCAGGCAAGTCTGGGGACCCCCGTTCCTAGAACGCCGACAAGGTTCAGGGCATGGTACTTTAAATTTGGGTTTGTTGCACCAATTATACTATAGGGGGTTCCCTTACAGTATTTCTGTCAAAAAAGCCAATACTATTAAAAGGGGGTGAGGTGTTGCTTAATGAGTTACTTGCTCAAAATGCTTAGTTATATGCTCCAAAAACCCTCAACTTCTTTCTCATATCCACATATGTCCCAAACTAATAAGTCAAACTCGGCCCCACCGAAATCTTCTATACAGTGCCACCGAGTTCACTTGACATAGCCACTGCCAAAAACCCTAGTCACTTCGGTCTCACTGATAGGGATCTCGGTCTCACCGAGATGGGATTACAAACTCTCTGTTTCCCTTCGTAACATTTCGGTCCAACCGAGATGAGCGATTGGTCTCACCGAGATTGCAATGCAAACTCACTGTTTCCCCTTCGTAACGTTTCGGTCTAACCGAGATGAGCGAATCGGTCCCACCGAGTTTGCCTGACAAACCCTCTGTTTGTCCATTACCAAAATCGGTCCCACCAAGTTTGTGTAATCGGTCTCACCAAGATTACGTTATGCCCTAACCCTAATGGAATCGGTCCCACCGAGTTGACATGTCGGTCCCACTGAAATGCCTAAAGGTCACATTATGAACCAAATCGGTCTGACCGAGTTTTACGATTTGGTCCCACCTAGTTTGGTGATTTGTGTGTAACGGTTAGATTTTGTGTGGAGGCTATATATACCCCTCCACCCACTCTTCATTGAGTGAGAGAGCGATCAGAATATGCCTACACTTCTAACACACATTTTTTGAGAGAGAACCACCTACACTTGTGTTGAGGTCAAGATATTCCATTCCAACCACATAAATCTTGATCTCTAGCCTTCCCCAAGTTGCTTTCCACTCAAATCATATTTCTACCAGATCCAATCCTATGAGAGAGAGTTGAGTGTTGGGGAGACTATCATTTGAAGCACAAGAGCAAGGAGTTCATCATCAACACACCATCTATTACCTTTTGGAGAGTGGTGTCTCCTGCATTGGTTAGGTGTCACTTGGGAGCCTCCGTCAAGATTGTGGAGTTGAACCAAGGAGTTTGTACGGGCAAGGAGAACGCCTACTCCGAGAAGATCTACCCTAGTCAGTCAAGTCTTTCATGGGTGATGGCCCTGGTGGGATAGTGTGACACCCCAAGACCGGAGATTCATAAGCCTTCCATGTTTTCTGAGTTTTGTCATGTGTTTTCTTTAGTTAGCTGCATTGATCCTTGAATCATGTGCATTGCATCATGTCATCATGCAACTGTCGGTGTTCTGGGAACGGGGGTCCCCAAACTTGCCTGCCTGCAGCGTGGCCCAAAGGGGGGCCCAGCATGACCCATCTTCACCAACACAGGCCCAAGACCCTCGTGAGGGGCCAAACCTCGCGAGGCGGACGATGCGGACCTTCCTCAGGCACGGCCTCATCAGGCAGGCTCGCGAGGAGGCGGAGAGATCAAGGCGGGGTACCTCACGACGTGCCCGTGAAGCAAGCCATGACGACCCAAGGGCGCCAGTCGGGTGGCAGCCCGCGCAGCGTCCCCCTTTCCTCTTTGGTGCAAAGGGAGCAAGCACAGCCGCGGAGTACCAAGGCATCAGGCAAAGGTTGCCATTTCGGTGCAACAAGACCAAGACCAGGAGGACTACAAGATGGAGGTCATTGTGGAGCCCAAGGCGGTGTCACCACCAGAGCTTTGTGCAGGCGAAGACTACTTTTGTCAGGATAGCTGGTACTAGCTGCCCCCCTTCAAATTAGCCCGCCATTGTTGGCTCCCTTCCCGCTCGATATTTGGGAAGAGGACCAGGGCCTCTATAAATAGGACCAGCCACCCACAGAGTAGGGGAGAGACGACGGAAGAAGGAGGGAGAGAGAGAGAAGGGTGACTGATCTCCTCCCAGCAGTTCATCACCCCAGCCAAGAGCAGACCCTCGCGAGGCTGTTCTTCCTTGTATTGTTCATCATCATCAGCCCAAGAGGCGATCCGCCACACCACACACTGGAGTAGGGTATTACACCACAACGGTGGCCCGAACCAGTATAAACCTTGTGTCATTTGTGTTGTTCTTTCCATCGCTTAGATCTTAGCGAGGCGGAGGGGTGCAGGTAGGTGGGAAGCGAAATCTTCGCGCGCACCCCAGTGTTCGAACCTCAAGGGTCTGCCGGAACCCGAAATCCGACATTTGGCGCGCCAGGTAGGGGTGCACCGGAGTTTCCCCTTCCGCCACCACCACGACCTGCCTCGCGATGAGTAGCACGTCGCCCGCTCCGGCCGCCGGCGCCAACACGGGGGCCAGGGGGCTCCGAGCCCTGGCCCCAGCCCTGCGATTGGTATGGTGGACGGACAAGTTCAGGCCAACGACGCTGCCGCGCTACGGCGGCGCGACAGATCCGCTGGCCTTCTTGCCGGCGAGCGAGGAGGCCCCCCTTGAAGCTGGAGGTGACGATAGGGTCATGGCCAACTGGCTCCCCATGGCCCTCACCGGCGCTCCGTGCCCATGGCTGCTCCACCTGCCGGCAACCTCCGTGGCCTCTTGGGAAGAGCCCCGTAGCCTCTTCCCCGCCCATCGCGCTACACCAACACCCCCGGTCGTCTCGGCCCTACTGGGCGGCTCGCAGGCGCCACCTACAGGTAACCACATCAAGCCGTTCATCCGCCGGGTCAGCGCCACTTCCACGCGGCAGGGGGCTCCCCCGGACCGGGCGGTGTCCAAGGCCGGCCTGACCTTCAGCTCGGAGGACCACCCCTCCAACTCGGCCTGCTCGGGTGCGCTCCCCAGGCTGTGCACCCCCACCATCTGCCAAGTGGCCGTCACCAGAACTCTCATCGATGGCGGTGCGGGCCTCAGCGTGCTCTCGGTCGAGGCCTTCAACCTCCTCTGCATACCCCTGGAACGGCTGCAACCCAGCCGGCCCTTCTCAGGCGTTGGGGGCGGATCATCTAGCTCCTTGGGACAGATCCGGCTCCCAATAACCTTCGGCACCTACAACAACTTCCGCACGGAGCTGGTCGACTTCAACATCGCCCCCATTGGCCTCCCCTACAACGCCATCCTCGGCTACCCAGTGCTGGCCCGATTCATGGCCACGATGCACCCGGCGTACAACCTCATGAAGATGCCCGGGAGCAGCAGTGTCCTCGCCATGCACGGGGACACCGGAGACGCGCTGCGGGTACTCAAGCTCGCCTTCAAGACGGCGGTGTCGGCACATCCCGCCGGCTTGGAGACCCCCGAGCCCAAGGGGGCTGCACCTGCCAAGAAGAAACAATTGTTCACCCAAGACAAGGCAGAAACCAAGCAGATACCCGTCGATGAGGACGGGTCCGACAACGCCACTTTCACCATAGGCGCCAACCTCGAGCCTGAGCAGGAGGAGATCCTGGTCAAGTTCCTGCGCGCGAACAAGAAGGTATTCGCTTGGGAGCCTGACCAGTTGGCAGGGATTCCTAGGAGCGTAATCGAGCATCACCTCAACATGTGCCCCAACGTGCGCCCTGTGAAGCAGAAGGCAAGGCGGCAGTCCATAGAAAAGCAGGCCTTCATCATCCGAGAGACCCACAAACTAGAAGCCGCTGGGGTCATTCGCGAGGTCCGATACCCGGATTGGTTGGCCAACCCTGTCGTTGTGCCAAAGAAGGGAGGGAAGGAGCGCATGTGTGTCGAATTCACCAACCTCAACAAGGCATGCCCGCAAGATCCGTTCCCACTCCCCAGCATCGACCAGATCGTCGATTCCACCGCAGAATGCGACCTGCTATGCTTCCTGGATGCCTTCTCTGGGTATCACCAGATCAAGATGGCGATAGAAGATGTCGAAAAGACAGCCTTCCTAACCCCGTGTGGGGTGTACTACTACACATGCATGCCATTTGGGCTGCGCAACGCCGGGGCGACCTTTTCAGCGGCTGATGCACATCACCTTGGGCCCGCGGCTCGGGAAGAATGTTAAGGCTTACGTCGATGACATTGTGGTGAAGTCTCAGGAGGCCAGGACCCTGATACAAGACCTGGAGGAAACCTTCGCGAGCCTCAACGCAGTGAACCTGCGGCTCAACCCAGAGAAGTGTGTGTTCGGAGTCCCCTCAGGCAAGCTCTTGGGTTTCCTCGTGTTCCACCGAGGCATCGAGGCTAACCCAGAAAAGGTCAAGGCGGTCGAGGACATGAGCCCGCCCAAGACCCTCAGAGAAATGCAGAAGCTCACTGGGCGCGTGACCGCGCTAGGACGATTCATCTCCAAGTTGGGGGAGCGAGCGCTGCCTTTCTTCCAGTTAATGAAGAAAAAGGGGCCCTTTGAATGGACTGAAGAGGCCGACAAGGCTTTCCAAGATCTCAAGAGATACCTGACCAGCCCTCCGGTCATGGTGGCTCCGCACCCTCAAGAGCCCCTGGCGCTTTACCTCGCCACCACTCCCTACTCCGCCAACGCGGCCCTGGTGGCGGTTAGAGGGGAGCGTCGAATCAGAACCGCAGCAGCGGCCTAGGACAAGGAAAAACAGGAACAAGGAAGGCCCACAGGAACCGCCACCGCGGCTGAGGAGGATCAGCCGTAGCAGAAGAGTGCGCCGGGGGCGGAAGAGGCCCCTCTCCCAGTTGGCCAGCCTCAAGAGGCCTCATCGCCTCAAGAGGTACCACGATCTCCAAAGGGAGGCACCAGCACTAACGCACCCAACCTCGTTGAGCGCCCGGTGTACTTCGTCAGCACGGTGTTGCGGGATGCAAGGGCGCGGTACCCCATGCCTCAGAAACTCCTCCTCGCGCTACTGGTGGCCTCGCGCAAGCTGCAGCACTATTTTCAGGGCCACCCCATCAAGGTCGTCTCGTCATACCCCCTGGAGAGAGTGCTCAGGAGACCTAACTCAGCTGGAAGGGTCGCTGAGTGGAACATAGAACTACAAGTGTTTCAGCTCGAATTCAGCACGATCAGAGTCATCAAGGGAGCAGCGTTGGCAGATTTTGTGGCAGAATGGACGGAGGCACCAGGCCTCAAGGCCGGCGAGGATCGGTCCCTCTCCCCGGGAAGCGAGGCACCAGAAGGTTGGGTCATGTATTTCGATGGAGCATTCTCCAGGCATGGCGCAAGGGCTGGGGCGGTGCTTATATCGCCCACTCAGGACAAGCTCTAATACGTTGTGCAACTCTGTTTCCAGCGAGGTGAAAAGGTTTCCAACAACATAGCGGAGTATGAAGGTTTAATAGCGGGCTTGAAGGCCGCAGCTGCCCTGGGGGTGAAACGCCTCACCATCAAGGGTGATTCGCAGCTCCTGGTCAATTTCTCCAACAAGGTGTACGAGCCGAAAGATGAGCACATGGAAGCCTACCTTGTGGAGGTCCGCAGGATGGAGAAGCAGTTCTGGAGGTTGGAGTTGCAGCATGTGCCCCGTGGCACCAATCAGGAGCCGATGATATCGCCAAACGAGTGTCCAGGCGGTTACCTCAGGAGCCTGGCGTTTTCGAGGAGTGGCTCTTCAAGCCCTCAGCCCTGCCGTCATTGTAAAACACGGCTCAGCCACGGGAGGAGCTCCCCCAGCCACCTGCCTCAGGAGCCCCGGTCTATGGCCCGGCCTCAGGAGCACGCCTGCTCCTGACGATGGAGCCTCAGGAGGGGGACTGGATCACGGAACTCCGGAGTTACTTAACACAAGGGACCCTGCTGGAGAAGGAGGAGGAGGTGGAGCGTGTGGCATGGCTGGCCACGGCATACTGCATCAAGGATGGAGAGCTCTACCAGAAGCGACCTAACGATGTATCCCTGCGTTGCATCTCCAGGGAGCAAGGAAAGGAGCTGCTGGAGGACATAGACGGTGGAGACTGTGGACATCATTCATCATCACGGACCCTGGTCGGCAACGCGTTCTGCAGTGGGTTTTATTGGCCTACCGCACTCAGTGACGCCGTCGAACTGGCGAAGGCTTGTGAGGCCTGCCAGTTCCATGCCAAGAAGATCCATCAGCCAGCAGGAGGCCTGTAGACTATACCACTTTCGTGGCCGTTCGCGGTCTGGGGGCTGGACATCCTGGGCCCGTTTCCTCGGGCGCCAGGGGGCTACCGCTACCTCTACGTCGCCGTGCACAAGTTCACCAAGTGGGCTGAAGTAGAAGCCGTCCGTACCATCCCTGCGGGTTCCGCGGTCAAGTTCATCAGGGGCATCATGAGCCGGTTCGGGGTGCCGAACCGCATCATCATAGACAACGGTTCGCAATTCACCAGTAACCTCTTCAAAACATACTGTGCTAACCTTGGGACGCAGATATGCTACGCTTCGGTGGCGCACCCCCGAAGCAACAGCCAGGCCGAGCGAGCCAACGCAGAGGTCCTGAGGGGCCTTAAGACCAGGACGTTCAAGAAGAAGCTGGAGGCCTGCGGCAGAGGTTGCTACGATGAGATTCAGTTCGTGCTGTGGTCCATCCGCACAACCGCGACCAAGCCGACTGGAGAGACCCCGTTCTTCCTGGTCTATGGAGCCGAAGCGGTCCTCCCTCATGAGGTCAGACGTCGCTCCGCACGGGTCCTGGCGTTCGACGAGGCGTAGCAGGACGCCATGCGGGGGATGGACCTCGTGCTGGGGGAGGAACGTCGTTGAGAAGCCGCGCTGCAAGCGGCGAGGTACCAGCAAGCACTGCGACGATACCACTGCCGCAACATCCGCCCCAGAACTTTCGAGGTAGGAGACCTCGTGCTCAGGCGGGTTCTCTCCAGGGAGGGACTACACAAGCTCTCTCCCATGTGGGAGGGCCCGTTCAAGGTTGTTCATGTTTCCAGGCCCGGCTCCACGCACTTGGAGACTCAGGAGGGGGTGCCGGTCCAGAACGCATGGAACATCCAGCACCTCCAGAGGTTCTACCCCTAAAAAGGCCCAGAGCCTGTGAAGAAGGCGAATGCCTGTGAAGCCGTCGCGTTTTGGAAAAGGCCCGGCGCCTGTGAAGAAGGCGAATGCCTGTGAAGCCGTCGCGTTTTGGAAAAGGCCTAGAGCCTGCGAAGAAGGCGAATGCCTGTGAAGCCGTCGCGTTTTGGAAAAGGCCCGGAGCCTGTGAAGAAGGCGAATGCCTATGAAGCCATCGCGTTTTGGAAAAGGCCCGGAGCCTATGAAGAAGGCGAATGCCTGTGAAGCCATCGCGTTTTAGAAAAGGCCCGGAGCCTGTGAAGAAGGCGAATGCATGTGAAGTTGTCGCGTTTTGGAAAAGGCCCAAAGCCTGTGAAGAAGGCCAACGCCTGTGAAGCTCGCTGCCCGTGACACTCTCACATAATAATGAGTTGGGGCTGTACACGCCCCAGAGTCTCAGGAGCGCTGGCCTCAGGCCCTGGGGCTCCCTCCCACGCCCAGTGGCAGCACTTAGCTCTGCGCTGGTGAGAAGACGTCGAAGACTAGATTAGGTGCCGGACACGGCTTTTCATTTGCTTTCCGCAGTTGGCTTGTTCCTTCTCATTCGAAGTTTTATTGAAGTTGTTGCTGTCTTTGGCTTGTGGTTCTTCGAATTTTCACTCTCCTGCCTCGGTTTCTCTTATGCAAGGCCTCGCGAGGGGGGGGGGGACTGCCGAGCGCCCTCGCGAGTGTTCCCGTTCTAGTCGTTCAAAGGGTTCGCGACCTGGGTCCATTACAGGAGCACCCCTCCAGTCCGTGCCCCACGGACATCGCGACCCGAACAAGGGGCCTGGGTCCGTCGCCCCCCACGGCAGGGGCCGGGAACTATCCACACGCGGGCACATAGCCGGAAGGCACGATAACGGAAGCAAAACGATGATTAACGGCAATAACCCAAACACGCCCCTGCGGGGCTCCACACTACTGTCTTTTTTACGCAGGAAAACAGGAAAAGAAAGAACAGATCAGGCGCAGCTCGCCTCACACCGGCCTGCAGGGAAGACTCGAGCCGCCTCCGGGGCTCAGGCAGACTCCCTCTCGCGCTTCACCGGGGCGCGACGGCGGGCGGACACACTACCACCCCCAAGCAGATGCGACGGCGTGGAGGCTGACCACAGCCACCGCCTGAAGAAGAACCGAAGAAGCCTGGGGAGCCCCGAGCAGCGCCGGTCACGCGAGCGCTGTCTTCCCCATCATCGCCGGAGCTGGGTTCCCGGCCGCGGTCGTCGTCGTCGGGGCAGCACCCTGCGCGGCGACCATCTTCCCCAAACACCCTCACGTAGAGGGTGGCATCACCGTCAAATTTGAAGTGCAGGGTGCAGCGACGGCTCAGGCCACGGGCGCGGGCAAACGTCTGCCAACTGCGGGCCAGGGCCAGGCTCCCGGCTGCGGAGACCTCCAGCGAAACCCATGAGGCCTGGCTGCAACAGCCGTCGGCCTGAAGCCAGAGGCCGCCCGGAGCGCCGGCCGGAAGCTTGCCGAGGAGGAAGCGAGGGAGCGGAAGCCGGGTGCTAGTCGGCTCCGCCGACCACACGACGAACTCCGGCAGCACCTCTGCAGCGCGAAAGCACGGACTAGGGGGACGCGCGATAGGAGCGCGCCCCCCAGCCGCGGCAATCCGCCCATCGCCGTGCTGGAAATCGTCTCCACGGCCGCGGGGAGCTACCGTGGAGGCCATGGGATATTTGCGAGGGCGTCCTCGGCCGCGCTTGGGCAGGGGAGAGGCAGGCTTAACCTGGTGAGCCTTCCCCTTCTCTGCGGCTAAGAACCTCCTCGATGGAGCCATGAAGAAGAAGGAGAAGCAAGGGGGGATGAACTGGAAGGGCGCGCGCCGTTCCGTACTTATGGCCGGCGAAGGCCAACCGTCGACCTCCACGATTGCAGGTAATCATGACCCGCTTTGCATCCAGGGACTAGTCCAATCCATGCGGTTGCCGAGGCGCCATGGGGAAGTGGAGACGCCCACGTCCAATCAACCGCCACGCGGCGCCCAAGGCCACAGGCTGTTAGGGCCCACGGCGCTTCTCTCTTGCCCTTCCGCCTCCCTGCACGGCCAAGTCCGGGCACGCCTTGGGCCTGGGGGCTACTGTCGGCGTTCTGGGAATGGGGGTCCCCAGACTTGCCTGCCCGCGGCCTACGGCATGGCCCAAAGGGGGGCCCAGCAGGGCCCATCTTCACCAACACAGGCCCAAGACCCTCGCGAGGGGCCAAACCTCACGGGGCGGACGACACGGAGCTTCCTCAGGCACGGTCTCATCAGGCAGGCTCGCGAGGAGGCGGAGAGATCAAGGCGGGGTACCTCACGAGGTGCCCGTGACGCAAGCCATGACGACCCAAGGGCGCCAGGCGGGTGCCTGCCCGCGTAGCGTCCCCCTTTCCTCTTTGGTGCAAAGGGAGCAAGCGCAGCCGCGGAGTACCGAGGCATCAGGCAAAGGTTGCCATTTCAGTGCAACAAGACCAAGACCAGGAGGACTGCAAGACGGAGGTCATTGTGGAGCCCAAGGCGGTGTCACCACCAGAGCTTTGTGTAGGCGAAGACTACTTTTGTCAGGATAGCTGGTACTAGCTGTCCCCCTTCAAATTAGCCCGCCATTGTTGGCTCCCTTCCCGCTCGATATTTGGGAAGAGGACCAGCCACCCACAGAGTAGGGGAGAGACGACGGAAGACGGAGGGAGAGAGAGAGAAGGGTGACTGAACTCCTCCCAGCAGTTCATCACCCCAGCCAAGAGCAGACCCTCGCGAGGCTGTTCTTCCTTGTATTGTTCATCATCATCATCCCAAGAGGCAATCCACCACACCACACACTGGAGTAGGGTATTACACAACAACGGTGGCCCGAACCAGTATAAATCTTGTGTCATTTGTGTTGTTCTTTCCATCGCTTAGATCTTAGCAAGGCGGAGGGGTGCAGGTAGGTAGGAAGCGAAATCTCCGCGCGCACCCCAGGGTTCGAACCTCAAGGGTCTGCCGGAACCCGAAATCTGACAGCAACCCGTTTTAAAACTCAACTAAATAAATTGCATGCATCTTCGGTCCATTTAAATCAAGGGAATTCACATGGTGATTCTCTTAATGACATATCCTCCCAATAGTATGGAGCTATATAAAAATATTCCATTCATGTGGAATTACCTTGATACACTTGCAAAATATTTCCCCATGCCTTTGTCCCGTGCATCATCTCCTTCTCCTTTCCTTCTATTTCCTGTCTTTTGCAAGTCCCACTTACCCCTTCTCTACTAATGTCTATTCTTCTCCTATAAATTCTAGACCGTGCCACGACCACCTCCTCCAATTTTCGGATCCTTTGGACTTGTTTTGGTTGGATTCAAAAATTGCTCAAGTTTGAATCTAATCCAAGCTTGAATTATTTTTCTCTCCTGGAAAATGCCCAAACAAGTTTATTCAAATCCTTCATAATTCCTCGAGTCTAGAAATATTCTCACTTCTTTCAAATTCTTCCCCAACATCCCTGAACTTTTCCCTTTTGATGACTGTCTATTTATGCACAGTATTAAAAGAGAAAAGGGAAATCAGAGTAGAGAGGGAGAGAAGAAGCCCAGCAGCCGCATGCCACTAGGCCAGGCCGGCCCACCAAACCCCTTGAGTACCATCCCTTTCTAACCCTAGCGATCAGTTGCCTGATCCTCATTTCCCTCGTTCCCTCACCTCGTTCACCCTCCGCCGCCACTCACACGTACGCTCACAACTAGCGTGAGTAGGAGCGCCCGCGCTCGATCCCCATGGTGCGCCTCCCCTGTCAGCGGCACCGCCCTCCTTCCTCTTCTGCGCCGGCGCCGTCCATCCTCGTCGCCCCGCCGCATCGCCTACTTCCTCGTCGGGTGCCTCCTCGCCAAATCCTCGTCACCTGAGCGCCCGAGGAGAGGAGCTCCTCGAGCACCTGCGCCATAGCCGTCGTCCTTCACGCCCAGCAGGAGCCCCATGTTGTTCGCCTCTCATCGCCGACCTGCCCATCCTTGCATCTCCGACCTCGTCTTCAGGCCCCTGCCTGCCGGGCCCGGCCTCCTCTTCCTCAGGTCATCCCCACGACTGGCCGCCTCGCCGGTAACCAGACGAGCCTCCGGAGCTCAGCAAGTCGTCGTGCCTTGCCCCGCCTTTTGCTCCTCTGCTTCCTCTCTCTCTCTCACCCGACTCCATCCCTCTCTGTTGCCTATAGAGGAGTTCGTCTGCCGCCATGGAGCTTTGCCACCAGCCAGGACATGACGTCCCGAGGCTGATCCGTCCACCACAGCCGTCCCTATGCCTCCCTGTCATGCTGCATCAGCGAAGTTCGCGGCGCCGCCATTGCCCTCCTGCCTCCACTTCGTCCTCGTTCAGGCAGAGAACGAACGCACGCTACCTTGCGCGTTAACCAATCCACCCAGTCACACACTTTTGCTATCGTGGACCGACAAGTACCATAGTGACCGATGCCTAGGACCCCGGGCAGGACCTCGGTACGACTACGTGGTGATGGCGCCAAGTACCAAGAACGTGTGTACCACTAATGATGACTGAGACCCTGGATTCGACAAGTTCCTCACGGTGACCCTGAACATCTACGGGACATGCACGACTTCGAACCGTGTACCACGTCGAACATGTACGGCTACACGACGGACCGCCAAGACCCTGAATGACTACCGCCGCCGAAGTCCGCGAGTACAACTACTTCCACAACGCGTCGTGTACGACTACCGTCGCTTAGGTTTGACAAGACTCCGAGTACCACTATGTTTGCCATGTACAACTACACCAAGTCCGGACCGACAAGTGCCTTGAGAACGTATGTACCTCTTCCGTCGCCGAGGACCGAAAGTACCACTACGTCCCATCAAACCCGTCCACCTCGAAATGCTCGCTTCGAAGGTATAACCACCGAGAACGACCGTCTGAGAACGAATGCATGTTGTATGAGATGCACCCTTGTTCCCCTCGAGTCCGAATTGTCGGTGCACGTTGCCCCTCTTTTGCCTTGTCACCAACATGTGGTAACCCGGTATCCAAGAGCACCACACCATCCTTGCATGACACGCTCCCATAAATTTCCTTTTGCACTGGTATCTCCCTGAGCTACCGGAACCAAAATGTTGCCGTGGCAGCATTTCCGTTGTCATTGTCGTGGCACCCCTTCCGTTTCCGCCACGATGACAAATGCTTCATAACATGCTCTTATCAACATTTCCATAAAACATGCATAAACTTGCACATGTCATTCGCATCATGATAAAAACATTTAAATTGGTTTAAATTGTTGTTTGCCTTAAATTGCTAAATGCATATGGGGTTTTCCCGGAATTGTTGTTTGGCGTTCCGGCCTCATTTAAACTTGCCTAAATAGATAATTTCTTTATGCTTCTCCTCTTGCCATGTTTAACAACATTTAATATTGTTCAGTACCTAAACGAGAGAGAACTAAATAATTGATGTGGTGTTCCTTCAATATGCAACCTGTTGCATATTGAGCTCCACTTAACTTGTAGTTTTGTTTGTGCACTTTGCCATGCCATGCCTCATTAAACCGGACATGCATCATACTTGGTTGTGCATCATGCCATCTTATGTGATGGTTGTTTACTATGTTGCTTGCTTCTTTCCGGGTTGCTTCTCTCGTTAGCTTTAGTTTCGTTCCGGAGTTGTGAGGATCCATTCGACTCCGTCCGTTTGTCTTCTTCATGGACTCGTTCTTCTTCCTTGCGGGATTTCAGGCAAGATGACCATACCCTCGAAATCACTTCTATTTTTGCTTGCTAGTTGCTCGCTCTATTACTATGATGCGATACCTACCACTTGCTATATCATGCCTCCCATATTGCCATATCAAGCCTCTAACCCACCTTTCCTAGCAAACCGTTGTTTGGCTATGTTACCGCTTTTGCTCAGGCCCACTTATAGCATTGCTAGTTGCAGGTGAAGCTGAAGTTTGTTGCATGTTGGAACATGGATATTGTTGGGATATCATTATTATATCTTGTTTACTTTAATGCATCTATATACTTGGTAAAGGGTGGAAGGCTCGGCCTTATGCCTGGTGTTTTGTTCCACTCTTGCCGCCCTAGTTTCCGTCATACCGGTGTTATGTTCCATGATTTTGCGTTCCTTAGGTGGTTGGGTTATAATGGGAACCCCTCGGCAGTTCGCCTTGAATCAAACTTCTCCAGCAAGGCCCAACCTTGGTTTTACCATTTGCCACCTAAGCCTTTTCCCTTGGGTTCTGCAGACTCAAGGGTCATCTTTACTTTAAACCCCACGGGCCAGTGCTCCTCTGAGTGTTGGTCCAAACTAGAGCACCGTGCAGGGCCGTCCCTTCGCAACTTGGGTTACGTTGTTTCATGTACCTTAGCTTATCCGGTGTGCCCTGAGAACGAGATATGTGCAGCTCCTATCAGGATTTGTCGGCACAGCGGGTGGTCTTGCTGGTCTTGTTTTACCATTGTTGAAATGTCTTGTAACCGGGATTTCGAGTCTGATCGGGTCTTTCTAGGAGAAGGAATATCCTTCGTTGACTGTGAGAGCTTGTGATGGGCTAAGTTGGGACACCCCTGCAGGGTTTTGAACTTTCGAAAGCCGTGCCTACGGTTATGGGTGATGTGAATTTGTTAATGTCCGGTTGTAGAGAACTTGACATTTAACTTAATTAAAATGAATCAACCATGTGTGTAGCCGTGATGGTCTCTTTCCGCCGGAGTCCGGGAAGTGAACATGGTCTTGTGTTATGCTTGAACGTAAGTAGTTTCAGGATCACTTCTTGATCACTTCTAGTTCACGGACTGTGCTTTGCTTCTCTTCTCGCTCTCATTTGCGTAGTTTAGCCACCATATATGCTAGTTCTTGCTGCAGCTCCACCTCACTACATTTTCCTACCCATAAGCTTAAATAGTCTTGATCTCGCGGGTGTGAGATTGCTGAGTCCTTGTGACTCACAGATACTTCCAAACAGTTGCAGGTGCCGATGATACCAGTGCAGGTGACGCAACCCAGCGCAGGTGGGAGATCGATGAAGATCGTGTTTGTTGTGTTGTTTCGTTTCCAGTTGATCAGTAGTGGAGCCCAGTCGGGGCGATCGGGGATCTAGCAATAGGGGTGGTCTTTCTTTATTTTGGTTCCGTAGTCAGACCTCGATTGTATTCTGGATGATGTATGCTATATTTATGTATTGTGTCAAGTGGCAATTGTAAGCCAGCTCTTTATCCCATTCTTATTCAGTACATGGGATGTGTAAAGATTACCCCTCTTGTGACATGCCTACTATGCGGTTATGCCTCTAAGTCATGCTCCGACACATGGGAGATATAGCCACATCGTGGGTGTTACACGTTGGTAATCATAGTCGTCCCCGACTTAGGATCCCCCTGCTTGATCGAATCACTGATGTTGTTGAGTCTAGAAAAATGTTTTGAATCTTATAGGATTATATATATATATATATATATATCGGAGAGTAGGATTCTTTTTACTCCTCAGTTCCTTCGTCACTCTGGTGAGGCCTCCTGACGTAGAGTTTTGAATCTTCTCTTCTCAAATTTCACGAATTCTTTTAGGATCACGCGGGTATCTTGGAATCGTTCCGATGGTTTTGTGACGAGAACATTGTTCTTGGTGCCTCCTGACATTTAGGGGTTTTGGCAGTGTCCCAGGGAGTTGAGCTCCAAGTTGTTGTCGTCACAATTTTATCGTTGCAGTTCTGGAATACCTGAGGTCGCCGATATCGAAAATCTCTTTTATGCAGTTGTTGGTGAGATAACCTCGACGCCACCCAGTACTGGGGCGGGAGTTCGGGAGTATTGCCATAACTCGTATAACGGATGCTTTTCGAAGGTTGAGGTAAATGATTTCCGAATGTTTCTTGGTTATGTGTTGAAGGATGGATACAGCTGGATGTAGGATTTGCTAGTTTTGGGTGAGATATTATGCTTCCCCTGTATCCCCAACACCTGATTGCATAACCAGAAAGTTTCAAGAGTTTATAAGTGGGAATTCAACTATATCGTAGGATGTCCTTCCAACAGACACAAGATACGACATGGGGTCTATCTTATGTTTGTTTCCGGCTTATTTTGCAAGCCAATCCTTTGTTTTGTTTTTCGGTTGTGGTATTCGAGTTGCTTCAAAGTCAAATGTTGATTCCATACCTTTCCTAAGTGGTGTTATCACATTTCTATGTGAATACCAAACCTTCATGATAATCGAGATGGTCATGTCAATCCTTTTCAACCGGCGTGTTTCTCTTCAAGTGGATCCGATCATTTCAACATCCGCAAGATCACCTCTCGGTTTTTCCAAATGTTGTTCGTTCCATATGTCCCCAACTTGCCTTTGTTTTTCCCACCCTCCCACCACTTGTTTCTTCAAGGACTAAGATTTCTGAATCAAGTATCCATCTTATGGATGTGAAGTTTCTTCATTCTTTCCTCAATGTTCTTATCCGGTGATTCTCATGAAGATACTAAGGAAGCTTCAAGTTCGTCACTCTTCAGTCATTTTCTTTTCTGGTGGATTCAATTCAAGCTTTGGTATTGAGCTTAGTCCTTTCATTTGTCCAATGCTTTCTCATGCTAGTGCACCTCTTACTCATCCACTTCTCGTTACTCAATTGTTCCAGAGTGCTGAAGATATCTCGAAGATTCTTCTTTCCACTCTTAATCCGTTCAAGCTATTTTGAGGATGTTATCTCATTCAAGCCATTTAATTCAACCGGTGCATTCTCCTTCTCAAGTAATCGTTCAATGGCGTATCTATTGAGTGGGCCCTAACCCACAGGTCTTTTCCTAGGATCTTACCTGACTCTTCTTCTCTTTTCCGGAGTTATTCTCAAATTCATTTCAATGTTTGACGTAAGAATGAGTTATCATCAGTCAAATGCCTTTCTCCAAGATCGGTCAAATTCTTTTCATTGTTGGCTCAACCTCTTCGCTTTTCATTCTCCCAGAGTATCTCAACAATTCATGGTTGTGTTTCTCATCGTCATTCTAAACATTTGCAGACCGAAGAAGAGTTTCCCTCCAAATCTTATCCGTTCTCTTGAAGATTCATGGTTCTAGATTTTTGCCCTCTTCTCATAATTGTTTTGATTGTGATTCTTTTCACCTATCCGGAGCATTTCAAGAGTCTTTTAAGTTTGATTCTTCGAAGGCCATCATTTCGGGATTATTCATTTCAGTTTTCAGCTCTCATTCTCCAAATCTTACCGGTGCATCGTTCAAGTATTCTCTAGTCAGTTCATGATCTCTTCGTTTCAGTTGTATCTAAATTCCCTCAAGTGTCTTCATTCATTCTCTAATTCTCCCCGGTGTTTCCTTATTTTTTCGTTCATTTTCAATTCTTACGATGGTTTGTTCAGGAGTTCTCTTCCTTGGTTATCATATCATTTCATTCGTTCTTTCCGATCCTACCGATGGATCGTTGAAGACCTTCTCAAGTTTGCGCTATACCTCTCTTAATCCTTTCCGCGAGAATAAGTAGTATGCCAAATCCGTTGCTTATCATCAACCTAAATTGGTGAAGGATAAGCATAATGTAATTCTTATTCTTGTTTCATCGAGTAAATTCAATTCCTTATTCCGAAGGTTCATCAAAATTCTTGATTTCATTTGTTCATCGTTCCTTCCGGAGTTCCAAGTTTTTTTGGGTTATATGATCATGAAGCTGCATGTAATCATTGCAAGGCTTCTCCCGGAGTTCTTTCCAACTTCTTTTTTTATCATCCTTTTATTACCGGAGATCTTCATGGAGGCTCTACATGATGACTCATCAAGGATTTAATTCCTTCTCGAAGTGTTGATCGAGATTCTTTTGAAAGGAGCTCAAGTATTCTTCATCTTGCATTCCGAAGTGCAATTCTTTCTATCTTATCTTTTTCAGGTGGCGTTATGTCTTTCTTGACAATTTCCCTTCATGTTTCATGATTGAAAAGATGTCAGGTATGAGATATTTAAACCCATCATTTTCTTCCTTGGAGTTATCTTGGTATAGATTTCATCTAAAGCCTTCCACTAGGAATGTTAGCATTATGGTGCTTACCTATAATCCAATTTCTGCTTCTCATCTCGATGAAGGAGTTTTCATCTCCTTGTTGATATCAATCCAATCTATTGTTTTTGTTAGTGGCAGAATTTCACCTCAAGATTTCGACGTGTTTTCCATAAGCCCACAACAAGCTTATTCTTTTCATTTTTGGTTTTCCAACAACTCCGTTCGACCCTTCGCCTAAGGATGCCTTTGCAAGCTCATTTGAGATAGAAGATGTTGTTTTCTCCTCCGTTCTTTTGATTCCTTTCTTACATTTGTTCCGGAGGTAGTGTGTTGTTGTTTTCATCAAGTATCTTCTCACCTTGTCAAGCTCATCCTCAATTCCTTCTATTTCCAACCAGAGTGTTGTCGTAATTGATCCTTATCATTCCTTGTACATCTCGTTTCAACCGGAGTGCCTGCTTGTACTTCTTGTCCATTGCAATCCTTTTTCTTATGTCTTTCAACCTACAGGTTATAGTAATGTTCCTTGTTCCTCTTTTCTAACAGAGTGTTTTCAATTTTGTTCATCTCCGTTGTATTCTTCCTTTCAATTTGTTCAACCTCGCAAGGTTCTTTGGTTTCTCTCATTTGTCCAAGAAGCAACTTAGTTTTACCTCTTCCTCTTCCTCTTCCATTTTTTTGTCCGGTGCCATCCTAGATCTTGGGACGAGATCCTCTCGTAGTGGTGGAGTGTTGTGACGCCCCAAGACCAGAGATTCAGACGCCTTCCATGTTTTCCAAGTTTCGCCGTGTGTTTTGTTTGGTTCGTTGCATTCATCCTTGCATCATGTGCATTACATCATGTCATCATGCAACCCATTTTAAAACTCAACTAAATAAATTGCATGGATCTTCGGTCCATTTAAATCGAGGGAATTCTCACATGGTGATTCTCTTTATAACATATCCTCCCAATATTAGGGAGCTATAAAAAAATATTCCATTCATGTGGAATTACCTTGATACAATTGCAAAATATTTCCCCATGCCTTTGTCCCATGCATCATCTCCTTCTACTTTCCTTCTATTTCATGTCTTTTGCAAGTCCCACTTTCCCCTTCTCTATTAATGTCCATTCTTCTCCTATAAATTCTAGACCGTGCCAGGACCACCTCCTCCAATTTTCAGATCCTTTGGACTTGTTTTGTTGGATTCAAAAAATGTCTCAAGTTTGAATCTAATTCAAACTTGAATTATTTTTCTCTCCCGGAAAATGCCCAAACAAGTTTATTCAAATCCTTCATAATTCCTCGAGTCTAGAAATATTCTCACTTCTTTCAAATTCTTCCCCAACATCCCTGACATTTTCCCTTTTGATGGTTGTCTATTTATGGGCAGTATTAAAAGAGAAAAGGGAAATCAGAGTAAAGAGGGAGAGAAGAAGCCCAGCAGCCGCATGCCACTAGGCCAGGCCGGGCCACCAAACCCCTTGAGGCCCATCCCTTTCTAACCCTAGCGAGCAGTTGCCCGATCCTCATCTCCCCACATTCCCTCACCTCGTTCACCCTCCGCCGCCACTCACACATACGCTTACAGCTTGCGCCAGTAGGAGCGCCCGCGCTCGATCCCCATGGCGCGCCTCCCCTGTCAGCGGCGCCGCCCTCCTTCCTCTTCTGCGCCAGCACCGTCCATCCTCGTCGCCCCACTGCATCGATTGCTTGGGCATTTCCCCCAAATCCGTACTCCTCCGCTGTCGCTGCCCTGCATCTCCGTCGGCCGCCGCGCGCGACCCGTCGCTCTCCGCACACCCTCGATGCCGCCCCCGCCCCCGACTGCGACCTCGACACCACCCCCGACCCCGACCTTGATGCCCCCTCTACATCGCCGCCCTCCGCCGTGCGCCCGCTGCCCCGACCCCGACCCCGTCCCCGACCTTGACGCCGCGTGCCCCTCTCCCTAACTCCGCTGGCGCCAAAGGTGAGCATGCCCTCCTCCTCCTCCTCCCCTACCTCTGCCTAGCTAGGGTTCTTAGGGTTAAATTTCAGAGTTCATCTAATTAGTTAGGGTTCATCAAATTAGATGCTAATTATGGCAGTAGTTGTTAAATAGAATTAGTTTTAGATTTCATCGAATTAGTTAGGGCTAAATTTTAGAGTTCATCAAATTAGCTAGGGTTAAATTTTAGAGTTCATCAAATTAGTTAGGGTTCATTAAATTTTAGAGTTCATCAGTTAGGGTTAAATTTTAGAGTTCATCTAACTAGTTTTTTACTATTTTTAGTAAGTGTTTAATAGAATTAGTAAGAAAATTAATATAACTAGTTGAACTAGTTTATTTTTAGTAAAAACTAGTTTATTTTTATTCATAGTAAGTGCTTAATTGAACTAGTTGAGTTAATACAACTATTTTATTTTTAGTACAAAAATTAATAGAACTATTTTATTTTTTTAGTTAAAGCAATTATTCCCGCATCGACATCGACGATGCCTATCCCGCATCCTCGTCGTCGAGTCGGCGGAGGACACCTGCGTCACCAGATGGGTCATGTCCAGGACTGGGCTCCGCCGGGGTGGTACTAGGAGGCGCTACCTACCGGAGGGCGCAGGTTGGTAAGGAGTCAGCCCATCATTGATCCGAACCTTCTTTGGTGGCGGTCACGTGGGCCAGTGACGGTCTAGAGGCTCGAGGACCCCGCGGAGATGGTGCGTCACCGTGTCAGTGAGGAGGACGCGCACGTCCGTCGCTACTTGTTTGCGTTGGAGCACAGGTTCTCCAATATCTGGCAGGTTCTCCAGGGATCTCACTAGAGCTATGATCCTGTGATGGTTCCTTCTCTGTGGGTGTCCACCGCCCGCGCCGATACCCGTCGTGCGCTAGGGTTTTAGTTGTATTAGTGATGTTATATGTATGATACTATTCGGGATGTATTAGTGATAATATTCGATGATGTACGGACGCATGAGATGATTTACTTTTCCTTATTGAATGCATGCTAATTTGAATACTTACTTATTTTACGATTTGGTTTTGCTTATTGAATGCTCCTATCAATATGAGTCCTATAAGATATTTTGAAGTGTATATCTTGTGTTGCTCAAATAGGATATGTGCTTGCCCAAGTGGCCGGTCATGTTTGCAGGTTACACCTCCGAGTGGCCTATGTTTTGCTGGAGTGTTGATTCATTTCCGTTCCGGCAAATTTTAGGCGCTCGATATGTCCTATTTTAGCAAAGGTCATGCCGGATTTTTCCGTGAATTTTGGCATGACTTGTGCCAGAATATGTAGGAAATATCGAGTGTTCCAGATTTGTGTGTTGAGTATCCTGGTAGTTGTCTTCGATCAATTTTCAATTAATGTTTCAACTATGAACATAGGAAATGTCTGACGACGAAAAGGATTTCGGTATTTGCAAGTACTGCGAAGACGAGCGCGACCTGTCCGACAGAATCTTCCTAGATGATGATAGGCGCTTGAGCATCAAGCTGGACGAGAACTTCAAAGTGGAGACAGTAAGTCACAATGGCAAGTCTTTTTTCGTAATTAAGCATGACATCTCCTTCATTTGCTTCAACTTATAATTTAATTTTTTTACTATTTTACTAGTGTATCCCCTGCCATGCAAGAATTTTTGTCTTCGATAAGATAGGTTTCAGTCGTACTATGGAGGTAAAGAATGTTTACTTGAAGACCGAGCATGGTTATATTTTTCACGCAAAATTATACAACGAAGACGACTACACCTATTTTGGATGCAAAACTTGGCGAGCACTATGCAAGACTTATGCATTTGAGCCTAATATGGTTATCACCTTTGATATTCGTCCGGAAGATGATATTGAAGGTAATACCGACATCTGGGTCGATGTGCAGACTCCTCCAGTTATACCATTATGTGATTTTCTTAACCATATTTATGTCTTTGATATTGTTTATTCAAAAATAGTTGACAACTAATTTCTATTGTCAGCTTATTTCTGTTCAAGCAAACATGACCAGCGCTTGGTAGACAGGACCTACTACTGTCCTGGGGCTGAACTAAACTGCGAGGAGCTAGGTCATTATGTTTCATGGCTTCAAGATCTTGATACTGTCAAGACAAATTTTCTTCCTGCACTTAGAAATGTTAGTACTGAAAACGTGCGACCGATAGTGTTTGTACTGAACTACGGTCACATCTATTTAGGAAAGATGGTAAGATTTTTACTATTTGTCCTCAGTTCATCTTTTGCATACATTATTTTTTAAGCTAAACTTCATTGCTAAGTATGTTACTATATGATGTTCTTCAACAGGGACTCCCGATGAATGTTGTGCCTGATTGGATCGAGACTAAAGGTACCATGAATATTGTTAGCTTACGGCCAAGATATCCTACAATGCACTTTAGTGCATTCAGGATTTCTAATAGCGAGGAATGCTTAATAGTGAAAGACTGGAGCAAAATTGTGAATGATCGCAGAGAAGTACTAGGGGCAGCAATCAAAAGCGCAGCCCACGATTAGGAGACAGGTTCATCTGCATGCTCCAACTTGATGAAGGAGGAGTGCTATACATGTTTTATGTTATTTTACCTGAGAGAGAGCAGCAGAAGTGATTAGCTATCTATAAATGAGGTTGAAGATGATGATGTGCTACACTATGACTATGATGAATAAATAGCTAGTGTTCGTGGTAATGACTATGATGATTATTATTAGCAAGTTTTGGTGGTGATTAGATAGCTATTGCAGCTAGTGTTGGTGGTGATTAGCCAGCTAGAATGAATTTGAAGATGATGATGTGCTACACTATGACTATGGTGATTAAATAAATACTGTTGGTGGTAATGACTATGATGATGATTAAATAGCTTGTGCTGGCGAATTAGATTCAAGTGGAGGCAACATGTGGTGCACATCGAATGTACTACTAGTCCAAACTAGATCAAGTTTGGATTAGTAGTATACTTTTGACATGCACCACATATTGCCTCCACTTCAACCTAATCCACCTTCATTTGACACACTGTTATGGACATAACGATATAAACCTCATAATTGGTATTGTACCAAAATTTGTATAACGTCGTATAAATACACTAAAAATGAAAAAAAGAGTACTAGTAGTGATGGATAAGAAACACGCTACAACTAGCTAGATTAGCAGCAGCACAGGACAAAACAAGCGTTGCCGCTATGTGTCTTAGCAGTAGCGCTTGTCGCACGCGCTACTACTAAGTAATAGCTGTAGCGCCTTATTGGTAGCGCGGCTGCCCGTGCTACTAGTGGGATCTAAACCCGCGCTACTACTAGGGTTTTCCCTAGTAGTGTTCGTCTGTCGCCATGGAACTTTGCCACCAGCCAGGACACGACGTCTCGAGGCCGATTCGTCCACCACAGCCATCCCTGTGCCTCCCCGTCATGCTGCATCACCAAAGTTCACGGTGCCGCCGTTGCCCTCCTGCCTCCACGTCGTCCTCGTTCAGGCAGAGAACGAACGCACGCTGCCTTGCGCGTTAACCAAACCACCCAGTAGCACACTTTTGCTACCGTGGACCGACAAGTACCACAGTGACCGATACCTAGGACCCTGGGCAGGACCTCGGATATGACTACACGGTGATGGCGCCAAGTACCAAGAACACGTGTACCACTACCGACGACTGAGACCCTGGATTTGACAAGTTCCTCATGGTGACCCTGAACATCTATGGGACATGCACGACTTCGAACCGTGTACCACGTCGAACATGTACGGCTACACAACGAACCGCCAAGACCCTGAATGACTACCGCCGCCGAAGTCCGCGAGTACAACTACTTCCACAACGTGTCGTGTACGACTACCTACGCTTTGGTTTGACAAGACTCCGAATACCACTACGTTTGCCATGTACAACTACAGCAAGTCCGGACCGACAAGTGCCTTGAGAACATCTGTACCTCTTCCGTCGCCGAGGACCGAGAGTACCACTACGTCCCATCGAGCCCGTCCACCTTGAAACGCTCGCTGCGAAGGTATAACCGCCGAGAACGACCGTCTGAGAACAGATGCATGTTGTATGAGATGCACCCTTGTTCGCCTCGAGTCTGAATTGTCGGTGCATGTTTCCCCTCTTTTGCCTTGTCACCAAAATGTGGGAACCCAGTATCCGAGAGCACCCCACCATCCTTTCATGACACACTCCCGTCACTTTGTCTTTTGCACCGGTATCTCCCTGAGCTACCGGAACCGGAATGTTGCCGTGGCACCATTTCCGTTGTCATTGTCGTGGCACCTCTTTCGTTTCTGCCACGATGACAAATACTTCATAACATGCTCTTATCAACATTTTCATAGAACTTGCATAAACTTGCACATGTCATTCGCATCATGATAAAAATATTTAAAATGGTTTAAATTGTTGTTTGCCTTAAATTGCTAAATGCATATGGGGTTTTACCGGAATTGTTGTTTGGCGTTCTGGTCTCATTTAAACTTGCCTAAATAGATAATTTCTTTATGCTTCTCCTCTTGCCATGTTTAACAACATTTAATATTGTTGAGTACCTAAACAAGAGAGAACTAAATAATTGATGTGGTCTTGGTTTTACCTTGGTTTTACCATTTGCCACCTAAGCCTTTTTCCCTTGGGTTCTGTAGACTCAAGGGTCACCTTTGTTTTAAATCCCCCGGGCCAGTGCTCCTCTGAGTGTTGGTCCAAACTAGAGCGCCGTGCAGGGCCGTCCCTTGGCAACTTGGGTTACGTTGGTTCTTGTAGGCTTAGCTTATCCGGTGTGCCCTGAGAATGAGATATGTGCAGCTCATATCGGGATTTGTCGGCACAGCGGGTGGTCTTGCTAGTCTTGTTTTACCATTGTCGAAATGTCTTGTAACTGGGATTCCGTGTCTGATCGGGTCTTCTTGGGAGAAGGAATATCCTTCGTTGATCGTGAGAGCTTGTTATGGGCTAAGTTGGGACACCCCTGCAGGGTTTTGAACTTTCGAAAGTCGTGCCTGCGGTTATGGGCAGATGGGAATTTGTTAATGTCTGATTGTAGAGAACTTGACACTTAACTTAATTAAAATGAATCAACCACGTGTGTAGCCGTGATGGTCTCTTTCCGGCGGAGTCCGGGAAGTGAACACGGTCTTGTGTTATGCTTGAACGTAAGTAGTTTCAGGATCACTTCTAGTTCACGACCGTGCTTTGCTTCTCTTCTCGCTCTCATTTGCGTAAGTTAGGCACCATATATTCTAGTGCTTACTGCAGCTCCACCTCACTACCTTTTCCTACCCATAAGCTTAAATAGTCTTGATCTCGCGGGTGTGAGATTGCTGAGTCCTCGTGACTCACAGATACTTCAAATAGTTGCACATGCCAATGATACCAGTGCAGGTGACGCAACCCAACGCAGGTGGGAGATCGATGAAGATCGTGTTCGTTGTGTTGTTTCGTTTCCAGTTGATCAGTAGTGGAGCCCAGTCGGGGCGATCGGGGATCTAGCAATAGGGGTGGCCTTTCTTTATTTTGGTTCCGTAGTCGGACCTCGATTGTATTCTGGATGATGTATGCTATATTTATGTATTGTGTGAAGTGGCGATTGTAAGCGAGCTCTTTATCCCATTCTTATTCAGGACATGGGATGTGTAAAGATTACCCCTCTTGCGACATGCCTACTATGCAGTTATGCCTCTAAGTTGTGCTCCGACACGTGGGAGATATAGCCGCATCGTGGGTGTTATAGATAGACAAGGTTTCTTCTTCGTGGACCCTTCGTGGGTGGAGCCCTCCGTGGACTCGCGCACCTGTTGCCCTTGGTGGGTTGAAGTCTCCATCAACGTGGATGTACGATAGCACCACCTATCGGAACCACGCCAAAAATCTCAGTGTCTACATTGCGTTTGCTCCCTCCAAACTCCTCCCTTTACCTTCATATGCAATTTTTGTACATTCCGCAGCTATACTCTTAGAATTGCATGTGCAGGTTGATTACTTGAGTTGTGCTAAGTTGCTAAAATCTGCCAAGACTTAAAATTGGGAAAAGGCTAGATTTTTATTTGGTCAAGTAGTCTAATCACCCCCCTCTAGACAAACTTTCGATCCTTTAGGTGGTATCAGAGCTTTGATCTCCATTTGCTTTGATTTCCATAGCTTTTGGTGATCATAGCCTCGGTCTCACAACCTAGGAGAGTATGGCATCTTGTGAGGGAAATTACCACCGTAGAGGTCCTTACTTTGATGGTACTAATTTTGCTAGTTGGAAGCATAAGATGAAAATGCATATTCTTGGACATAACCCCACTGTTTGGGCTATTGTGTGTATTGGCTTGCAAGGTGAATTATTTGATGGGTGAGAACGAACCTTGAAGCTACCGCGGAAGAGTTGAAGATGCTGCAATACAATGCTCAAGCTTGTGATATTATCTTCAGCGGATTGTGCCCCGAAGAATTCAACAAAATCATTCGTCTTGGGAATGCAAAGGAAATTTGGGATACTTTGATTGATATGCACAAAGGTACCGACTCCGTCAAGGAATCCAAATTGGATGCGCTTCAAAGTCAACTTGAAAAGTTCAAAATGAAGGATGGTGAAGGTGTTGCTGAAATGTACTCTAGGCTTGCTCTCATCACAAATGAGATTGCCGGCTTAGGAAGTGAAGATATGACCGATAGATTATTCATCAAGAAGATCCTAAGAGCCTTGGATGGAAAATATGATACCGCGTGCACATTGATCCAAATGATACCCAGTTACAAAGATCTCAAGCCAACATAAGTCATTGGAAGAATTGTTGCTCATGAGATGTCACTCAAGGATAAGGAAGTGTTTCACAACAAGTCAAGTGGTGCTTACAAAGCCTCATGTGGTGCTCCCACATCATCAAGTGAAAAAAATCATCAACGAAGAATTGAGCCTAATGGTGAAGAACTTCAACAAGTTTTAAAAAAGTAGAAGCAAGGAAAGAAGTTCTAAGTCATGGTACTATAATGAAAAAAGATCTTCTAGTCATGAGCGCAATTGCTACAATTGTGGAAGACCCGGACACTATTCCAATGAGTGTACGGCTCCCTACAAAAGAAGAGAAGATTCTCCTAAAAGAAGAAGTAGAAGAGAAGAATCACCACCAAGAGAGAGAAGGAGTAGAGATGAACGCTATGAACGAAGAACACCACGGATAAGCAAGGATTCAGGAGGGAAGGACAAGTCATCAAAGAGCTACACAAGATGAATACATCAAGCTCGTGTTGGTGAATGGATATCCGGCTCCGACTCCGACGATCACTCCGAGAGAAGTTATCACTCCGACTCCGAATATAATCAAGATGAAGGTGTTGCCGGTCTAGCACTTGTGTCAACCAACTCCTATGACATATTTGACTCACCAAATGAAGGTATTGGAAGATGCTTCATGGCTAAAGGACCAAAGGTATCACACCCCGAGTATGTTGATTTCAATAGTGATGAAGATGATTTGCTAGGTGATGGTGATTTACTTGTTGACAACTCTAGTTATGAAAACTATGATGAACTTGCTATTAATCATGCTAATTGAGATAAAGTGAATGACAATGATAAGAAGGAGATTGAGCGTCTAACTAAAGAACTAAACACTCTTAAGATAGATCATGAAACTACCTTGGAAGATCATTGAGAACTTTTAAAGACTCATGAGAAACTACACTTTGAAAAGCTCAATCTCGATCAAGAGCATGAGTTCTTAAAAGCGAGCAATGATGATCTTCACAAGAAAAGTTCTTCTTACATTGCCAAGTGTTTACTCTTGTCTACTTACATGCCACTAGTTAAGTCTAGCAACAAGAACAAGAAAGATTCTTCCTCTAGTAATAACAACAATCATGCTAAATCCAATGTTATTGCTTCGACTAGTTCTCTTGATTCCACTGATGATTCTCTTAGCCAAGTTACACTTGAGCAAGAAAATAGCTTATTGAAGGGAATTATAGAGAAAGGTGTTTACAAGAGCCTTGCCAGAAGTGAGCAATTTGAGGAAATTGTACGCAAGCAAGGAAGACACGAGGAAGAATCAAGGTGTTGGCTTTGAACGAAAGTTGAATGCCAATGGAGTTGAGTGGGAAGATGATCAATACCCCAAGACGAAGTTTGTTCCTCAACAAGAGAAGTATGATCCTACCTCTTTCCAAGGAACACAAGCTCAAGATGATCTTCCACCACAAGACCATAAGCTAAAAGGCAAGGACAAGCTTCAAGAGGAGATTGATGCATTTGAAGAAGCACCTAAGGCCTTGGTCAAGTGGGTTCCCAAGACTACATCAAGTTCCACTTCATCAAGTATGACTACAACTCCAAGGATTCCCATCAAGATGGTGTGGATCCCTAAGAAGAAGAACTACAGAGTTCTTGACGGTGACTCCGCCAACATACCTCACTCTTATCATCTTGGCAAGGACAAGTGCAAACAACTTCCATATCTTGCACTAGTTCAAGGAGTCACAAACCCTCTTGTTGGTAAGACAAGGGACAAGGTAACCTAATGCTTTCATGGACATCATCCTATGTGAACATCACTCTATTTCTATGGATATCCTTGTTTGTTCCTAGTGGGACTAACCCGTGTAGGTATTGAAAGTGCAACTCACTCCAAAGGATTGCTCCGAATGATCTACAACAACATTGAGCATCTACATCTTCAACACCTACATGAAGTCATCATCGACAAAACCCAAGGTTAGTTCATCCCTCTTAGGGGGGATATCACATCTAGGGGGAGCTTTACTCTAATCAAATGAGCTAAAGCAACTCTAATGATGTGAGAACAACAATGCTTTTTCTAAAAGTGGTAACTCCACTTGTGCTTAAATGATGAGTATGCCCTATGATCAAATGTTCTCATTTGACTCCTAAGTGAATATACTCATATATAGATGACCTAGTCATCGCCAAATTGCTTGATAGATGCTTTAGTGATTGTGCATGCTTTGTCACATATTTCATTTCTCATTTTATTGTGTGAGCATGTTGATTGCATATTTCACTCATTCGAGGACATCCATTTGTTGCTTTAATTGTTTGGCCTTTTCTCTTTTGCCAAATGGATGGACAAGAATGCCTAAGAACCCCCTCTAGCTATCTATTCTTTTTCTCAACTCAAACTCTATTCATGCTACATCACAAAGTTGGATCAAGTCACATTCGAACCACTCTGTGTGAGGAGCACTTGGAGTCCCCGATTCGTCATAGACTTAAACTTCCAAAACCTCTTTCTGCATTTCGGTACGACCGAGTCATCCATTTCGGTCACACCGAGATCACTAAGTTGATCTAGGTTTTCAATCTCGGTGCAACCGATTTGAACTTTTCGGTCACACCGAGTTGCAATAACCGCTTGCGATTCTGTATCTTGGTGCCACCAAGTTGTTCCACTCGGTCACACCAACAGGGTTGGGATATATAAACCCACAGATGAGATTTTGGAAATTTCTTCAAAACCTCTCAGCCCGCGCATATCCTGCTCTGCCACCTCAGATTTCCGGATCGTCCTCTCGCGCCAGCGACCTCCCACCGCTGGTTTCCATCACCGTCAACGGATTTCTGCCCCTCTGCTTCTGCCGTAGCGAACTCCGCCGAATTAGGCTATGAGTTCGATCCTTTGTGCTACTCTTTTAACTCCGATTCGTAGCACATTACTTTGCCATGTTCATGACCACATATGCAATAAATCTATCCACTAAAAACATACTCTAGATTAGATTGGATTTGAAAATTTAGGGTTTGGTCTCCGCCGAACTCATCTCGGACCGACCGAATTGTAGAAATCGGTCTCACCGATTTGGCTTAGGCTATTGCAATTGCACTTTCGGTCTGACCGAAAACCGCAAATCGGTGTGACCGAGTTCAATTCTTTGTGAAACCCTAGCAGTGTCGGTGCCATCGAACTATGACTCGGTCTGGCCGAGTTCACAAGTTTAGGTTCCAAAATCTACTTCGGTATCACTGAGTTTACAAATCGGTAGCTCCGAAATGCTTTCTGTGAAGAACTAAAACTATGTTTTTAAGTCATCCTTTTTGCAAAAACTCCGCACTTTGTGATGCTCATCCACTCTACCTCGTCTATATCTATTCACAGGGTTTGGTGTTAGTATGTTTGCAGAGATGTCTGACAAGAGCGACGGCCAGAACAGGTCAAAGGAACATGTGCAATTGAGTGAGGGCACTAGTCCCTCTAGCACTTCTGATGATGGCAGCAGGAGCACACCAAGCAACTTGCCCAAAGCAGCCACCAGGTCAAGGAAGAAGAAAACCTCAGATTCTGAAGATGAGGACTATGTGGCTGTTCAGGAGGAAGTCAGCTCCAAGAAGAAGGTGCTGAAGAAGGAGAAGGCCCCTGCCAAGAGGGTGCCAACCTTAAAGGTGAGAGCCTCAACTGCTGAAACCTCCATGCCAACTGAAGAGGTTGTTGGAGAAGGAAAGAAGAGGAAGGAAAGGGTCATGAAGACCACTGCCAGAGTGCTTGGTAGATCCTCCATTTTTAAAGATCCAGAGGAAGAGGAGGAGGAAGAGGATGTTGCACCAGCTCCCAAGTCTCAGAAGCTTATGGGAGATGCAATTAAGTCAGGGGCTGCTCCATCTAAGCCCAAATCTACTACCAAGGGTGCTGCTCAGAAACCCCCAAAGACTAAGAGGAACACCAGAAGTATACCTGCTGAGGAGAAGAACAAGGCCCCAGTGCGTGAAGCTGAAGAAGAGGAAGATCATTCTCTTGTTTTGAGGATTGCCTCTTGGGCTAAAGATGATGAGAAATACAAGGAAGAACAGCCTCGCAAGGGTCTGTTCTTGGATGGGGGATGAACTGCTAGGAGGAGTTCAGTCACCCTTCTCTCTCTCTCTCTGCGTGATGCTACTCGATCCGATCCCAGCTTGTTTCTGGATTGGCTGATCCTCTCTACCCTGGGGGTGGCTAGTCCTATTTATAGGCAAAGGCCCTGGGCCTCTTCCCAAATATTGAGCGGGAAGGGCACCAACAATTGGCCATTTTGAAGGGGAACATCTGGTACACTTATCCTGACTAAAGTTGGTCCTCGCCTGCCAAAGGCTCGGGTGGTGACACTGGCTTGGGCTCCACAATGACTTCCTCCCTGCCGTTGGGCTGGTCTTGGTCTCGTTGCACCGAAACGGGTGCCTTTCCTTGATGCTCTCGCCTACGCTTGCTCCCTTTGCACCAAAGAGGAAAGGAGGACACTGCGCGGGCTGGCGCCCGCCTAGCGCCCTTGGTCGTCATGGCTTGCGTCACGGGCACCTCGTGAGGTACCCCGCCTTGATCTCTCCGCCTCCTCGTGAGCCAGCATGATGAGGCCGTGCCTGAGGAAGCTCCGTGTCGTCCGCCCCGCGAGGCTTGGCCCCTCGCGAGGGTCTTGGGTCTGTGTTGATGAAGATGGGCCGCGCTGGGCCCCCCTTTGAGCCACGCCGCAGGCCACAGGCAGGCAAGTCTAGGGACCCCCGTTCCTAGAACGCCGACAGTAGCCCCCGGGCCCAAGGCGCGCCCGGACTTGGCCGTGTAGGGAGGCGAAAGGGCAAGAGCGAAGCGCCGCAGGCCCTAACAGCCAGCGGCCTTGGGCGCCGCGTGGCGGCTGATTGGACGTGGGCGTCTCCACTTCCCCATGGCGCCTCGGCAACTGCACGGATCAGACAAGTCCCTGCATGCAAAGCGGGTCATGATTACCTGCGATCGTGGAGGTCGACGGTTGGCCTTCGCCGGCCATAAGTACGGAACGACACGCGCCCTTCTAGTCCATCTCTTCTTGCTTCTCCTTCTTCCCGGTCCTTGCTCCGTCTTGCTGCAATGGCTCCGATCCGCCGGTTCTCGGCGGCAGAGAAGGGAAAGGCTCCCCGGGAGGAACCAGACCTGCTCCCGCCGAAGAAACGGCTCGCCCTCTGCCGCCGGGACGAGGGGGCCCATCAGGTGGTGTCAAGGCCCTGGTGCGAGCGGCCACCGCCGGGGTTCCCGCTTCCCTTGTACGCCCACATCGAGGGCTCTGAAGGGGTCGATGCTGATCGCCACGGGCGGCGCCGCCGTCGGCGCCGACGAGTCACGAAGGTGTGGGTCGTCCCCCCTGGGGTCCACACCGAGGGCTCCTCCCGAGAGTTCGTGCTCCGCGCCGCCATGCCTCCTCAGTCTTGGATTCGCCTTCCTCCCTTCTTCGCCTCCATCATCCCGCAGGGAGAACTCCTGGAGCTTTGGCTGCAGCACGCCGGCTGCAGCACCCTCGCGACCGAGGCAGAGGTCGAGGTCGTTGCCTTGGGCGAGGTCTTCATGACTCGAGGCTGGGGCGAAATAGCCCGGGTTTGCAGGACAAGAGGCGCCTTCGTGATCCACTTGGAGTATGATGGTGCTTCGGTGATGTTCTTCAAGGTCTTCGATGCGAACGGGCGCCGGCTGGAGTGCTGCCCCGGGAGAGGTGGTCTGGACCCTGCTACGGCGAGGACTAGGCCCGCCGACCGCTCCCTTGGCGGCATCTCAGGCGGCGGAGGCGGCGGAGGATCCAGCGACTCCGGCGAGCTCTTCGCGACCCCGGAGACGAGCAATGACAGCTACGAGCCCCCGAGCCGGCGCCGCTCCTGGAGCAGGGCGGGCTCGTCAGGCCGCCGCCGACTCTGATCTGGATGGGGTTGGCGCCGGTGCTTGGTGGCCCACTGTTGATGATGGCGTCTTTTGCAGGGGCACGTGTAGTTAGCATCCTTTTAGGATCTGTTCCCTGCGAGGGATCAAAGACGCGTCCCGTGGGGGCTTGTAAGGTGCCTGTGATCCTGTTTGTTAATATAACCCTTGTTGTAGAATTGTGCGAGTTGCTCGTTCCGTCTTAGCTCAGTTCTCCCTTTCGAACCTGACGAGGACTTGGTGCTCTGCGCCGACAGGTCCCAGTCCCAAGGCGGCTTCAGCCGTCGCTGGTATGCCAGGTCGCGATGCCGTGGTCAAGGCCAGGAGGTCAGCAACCCGGGGTCCGGTAAGAGCCCCTGACTCGCGATGCTTAGGAGGTCCCCTTTGGCGGTCAAGCAGCCGTCGTTCGGTGAGAAAGGAGAGCAGCGTTGCTAACACGGGATTGCATTAGGTGCGGGGATGGTGCCACGGTAGCTGGTGCTTCCGGGTGGTGACTTATCTCGAGAATCAGGGACCGCTCCCTGGTGTGTCGTTGGGTCCGTGCATCGGCAGGCGTGAGGTTGCTCGGCGAGGTCCTCGCGTGTCCCTCCCCTCTCGCCTTTGCTCCCCTTTCTGCTCTATGTCCTCGGGTCCCGGCCCTCGAGCGAGTCTCAGCCGTCGCTGGTATGCCAGGTCGCGGTGCCGTGGACAAGGCCAGAGGGTGAGGGCTCGAGAGCCAGTAGGAGTCCTGAGTCGCGATGCTCAGGCACCCCTCCTTTAACGTGCAAGCGGTTCACGCGGATGAGAGTGAAGGAGACACCGCAAGGGCCTCGCTTGACGCAGCTCCTTTAGGAGATCCTGTAGACCCATCATAGAAAGAATGAGGGGTTGCCATGACAATTGACAGTCAGCCGTTGGTTGCTTCCTAGGGGCGATGAGGCACTGAAGGCTTGACGAGGTGGCGCCATGCGGGGCTGCCGCGGCTAGAGCTCAGCCATTCAGGTTTGTCGACGTTGCAGGGACAGACCCATGCGCAAGTGTCGTGCCGTCTTGGGAGCAGCTCCATCAATTGGCGTCAGTTGAGCGGGCAACTAGGTGAAACACATTAGCCGCGAAGGAGTGCATTCATTCAAATAGATGCTGGGAAGGCGGACATCACTGGGTAAGGCCCGAGCGACTTGGGGATGATGCAGCCCGAGGGGCGCCCGCAACAAAGTAAGCTAACAACATGAAATAAAAGGGATACATGGCTCCCCTTGAACACAATGATGACGCTATTTCTCAGTTCTGACCCAGCCATGTATGTCGGATTTCGGGTTCCGGCAGACCCTTGAGGTTCGAACACTAGGGTGCGTGCGGAGATTTCGCCTTCTACCTACCTGCACCCCACCACCACGCTAAGATCTAAGCTATGGAAAGAACAGCACAAGATACACAGGGTTTATACTAGTTCGGGCCACCATTGTGGTGTAATACCCTACTCTAGTTTGTGGTGTGGTGGATTGCCTCTTGGGCTGATGATGATGAGCAATACAAGGAAGAACAGCCTCGCGAGGGTCTGTTCTTGGCTGGGGGATGACCTGCTAGGAGGAGTTCAGTCACCCTTCTCTTTCTCTCTCTGCGTGATGCTACTCGATCCAATCCTAGCTTGTTTCTGGATTGGCCGATCCTCTCTGCCCTGGGGGTGGCTAGTCCTATTTATAGGCAAAGGCCCTGGGCCTCTTCCCAAATATTAAGCGGGAAGGGCACCAACAATTGACAATTTTGAAGGGGAACATCTGGTACACTTATCCTGACTAAAGTTGGTCCTCGCCTGCCAAAGGCTCGGGTGGTGACGCTGGCTTGGGCTCCACAATGACTTCCTCCCTGCCGTTAGGCTGGTCTTGGTCTCGTTGCGCCGAAACAGGTGCCTCTGCTTGATGCTCTCGCCTGCACTTGCTCCCTTTACACCAAAGAGGAAAGGAGGACACTGCGCGGGCTGGCGCCCGCCTGGCGCCCTTGGTCGTCATGGCTTGCATCACGGGCACCTCATGAGGTACCCCACCTTGATCGCTCCGCCTCCTTGTGAGCTAGCCTGATGAGGCCGTGCATGAGGAAGCTCCGTGTCGTCCGCCCCACGAGGCTTGGCCCCTCGCGAGGGTCTTGGGTCTGTGTTATTGAAGATGGGCCGCGCTAGGCCCCCCTTTGAGCCACGCCGCAGGCCGCAGGCAGGCAAGTCTGGGGACCCCCGTTCCCAGAATGCCGACAATGTACACGAGCCCTGGCCATACGTATGCATTAGTAGGCTCTCGAGACCCTGCCCGTATGTACGTATGTGGCCGTATTTTCTTTCTTGCACACTGGTCGTTGTATGTACGTGTACATGCTACGTGCGCGCCTCTACTACGACACGTGCACGCCTCTACATCGACCAGTATGTACGTACACGTTCGCGACCAGGTGGGTCCCAACTGTCAGGCACTTCCTTCACGAAATACGGTGGCCCGTCTGGTGGGTCTCCACTGTCAGGTGGAGGAATAATTATTTTGCGCGTAATAAGGAGGCAATTCCTTGCTGCGGCCCTGGACCCAGCTGTCAGCCTCTCCATGTACAGTCCACATCCGATGGAAGCCATTCCTTGACCATGTTGACCACGCAGCGTCGAGAGCACTAGGGCGGTGGATGACAGCAAGGCCTAGGAAGGGAACGACATGGAGACGGGGAAGACGCGACAGTGGAAGCCCGCGCGGAGAGGAGTACGAGGGTTCACTGGTTCGGCTACGGTGTGAGGCTGCCGTCGCCGCAGGGCCTGGCCAGCGGTGGGAGTAGTAGGGGGCGGTGAGGCCTCCGCGGCAGCACAGCCGGCCACGGGAGGCAGGAGCATGCAGGACTGGCGCTGCTTTGGGCGGCTGGAGCAAGAAGACCAGAGTTTGAAGAAGCACTACGGTCTTTGGATGGACATTGTACGGTCACTGGAGGTAGAATCGTTCATATTGAGTAAGTTGACAAAGCACTCCGTCTCCGTCAACTTAGTAGGCCCACAAGTCAGCCTCCCACCAAGGTAGGTCCCAACTAGCAGGGGGAGTATTCATTTTTTTTGTGCGTAATAAGGAGGCACCTCCGATGGGTTCGAGCTAACAGCAGGGGGAACGTTTTTTTTCACGAAATACGTTGGCCCATCTAGTGGGTCCCAGTAGTCAGGGGGGAACATTTTTTTCCAAATATAGTGGCCCGTCAGGTGGAGGAATAATTATTTTCTGCGTAATAAGGAGGCACTTCCTTGCGGCTGTCGTGGACCCAACTGTTAGCCTCTCCACGTACAGTACTCTTATGATGAAAGTCATTCCTTGACCATGTTGACCACGCCGTGATGAGAGCACCAGGGCGGTGGATGACGGCGAGGCCTAGGAAGGGGACGACGCGGAGCTGGGCAAGACGCGGCAGTGGATGCCCACGCGGAGAGGAGTACGAGGGTTCACTGGTTCGGCTGCGGTGTGAGGCTGCCGTCGCCTCAGAATAACAGGGGTGTGGGTGAGTGGAGGGATGCCCTGGCCGGCGGTGGGAGTAGTCGGAGGCGGTGAGGCCTGCGCGGCAGCACAGCCGGCCACGAGAGGCAGGAGTAGGTGGCACGAGTGGTGCTGCTTTGGGCGGCTGGAGCAAGAAGCCAGAGGTTGAAGAAGCACGACGGCCGTTGGATGGACATCGTACGGTCACTGCAGCTAGAATCATTTATATTGACTAAGTTGACAAAGCCCTTGGTACGTGTCAACTTAGTAGACCCACAGTTCAGCTTCCGAAATGGTGCACCCTAGATGTCAGGGGGAGGAATCATTTGTTGGGCGGGTGAAGCTAGAATATCCGAGATTGAAGAAGAAGCATGGCATCCGTTGGATGGACATCCAACGGCCACTGCTGCTAGAACCGTGTGTTGACTATAAGTTGACAAAGCCTTGCATAGGCGTCAACTCTATTTTTTTAGGGGACGCGTCTACTTAGTGAGGCCACAAGTGTGTGCAGAGAACTTATAGCCCATTTGAGATTTGTAAGAATGTGCAACCAATTTATGAATTCTAATGGAATTTACTACAACCCATTTACAGTTTGTTAAAAGTACAGCCCATTTCAAACCAACCGTTCAAAACAGAATTCAATAAAATTTCCCACATTTTGATGGGATCCGAAATATTTTTATCCTGAAATTTCTAGTCAGATTAAATACAATTTCAATATTAATTTATATTACGTAAAAATCCAACAAAACATTGCGCTCGCAACAATTTATGAAATTAAAATTTTCAATATCCAAAAATAATATTTTATAATGTAATTACGTGTTTGGTGCATTTTTTATAGTTACTGCCCAGTTTTCATAATTACATCCCATTTATTATTTCTTAAAGCCCATTTTCTTGCTAAGCCTAATGCATCCCTCCTAGGAAAGATTTGCAGCCCAGCGGGGCGGAGAATAGAAACTTGATCTTGCCTGGGTATTCCTAAAAAAAAGTATAGCTGGGCTAGCTGTTTTCAGCTTGAAAAAAATTAAGATCTGGGTTGGATATCTGGCCTAGGCTAGACGGACCACAGCCCGCCTAGTTAATAGCTGCAACGATGTTTTCGTTGTTTTTCAGAGGAGAAAAATTAATATCTGGGCTAAACATCGCTCAATAAAAACTCTGCAGTGCTCACACCTCAAAAACACAAATACTGCTCGAGCTGCTTGGTCCCAACTGTCGGCCGCTTCTTGTGCAATTCTCTCGTTTATTGACTACATAGGTTGACAATGGTGTGGGACCGTGATGTGAAGAAACCAGGAGGAAGCAAAAAAAATATAGTTTTATATACTAATAAGGAGGCACTTGCGTACGTGCGGCTATGGCCTTGGTGGGTCCCCATTGTTATCCTCTCCAAGTAAAGTCATCTCCTCATCCTCAGGTCCATTGACCATGTTGGCAATGCGAGACGGCGGTGCCACGGTGAGCGCAACAACTCGAAGGACGACGGAGAGGGCCTCGCGGGCCCTACAGATGGTCTGATACAGCGCCTGCTGCTCGGGAAGCCAGGATCATAGGGCCACATGTCCACGACGACATTGTCGTTCGCTTGTTCACCGTTGCTCGTTGAGGAGACGGAGGTTGCATCACAGGTCCTCCTGCGCTGGTAGCTCTTCAGCCATTAGGGCGTCGAAGTACGGCCGCACTTGCTCTATGGTGAACACGGCATGAACCGGCTTGGATAGTGGCGCCGGCTCCTGGTCGGAAGCTACGTCCATCGTCTGATTGTCGTCGCTTAGCTCGGCGAGGTAGCTGGCAAGCCAGCATGTCCGGCTGCAAGACCGACCCACTGGCAAGCATGAGTCGGACTGCCTTGGTCCACCTAGACCGCCCCCCTCGCCCGCTCGCTCTTTCCGCCCGAAACGGTCAGCGCCGCCCGCCCCGCTTCCCTGTGCATGCCATTGCTCCGCCTTCAAACGACACAAGTGCCATTCGTCCGTCCTTCTGCTTCCCACATTAATGATACGTGGTTGCCGAGGCGGCTACTCCGGCGCCACATGTTCGTCCCTCCACCGCCCACCATTGCTATATAAACTGATGTGCCATCCATAGCCGCAGTCATCCGCATCCGTTCCTATTCTCCTATCCACACCACTACTGCCCACCATGGGTTCCTCGCGCTCCAGCGCTCTTCGGGACGGGCGAACGACGGACCACAAGGATATGGTAGCCATTACTACCGACTGGCTGACCGGCAAGCAGCCGGAGGACGATGATGTCCCAATGGAGAACATGGTAGTCGATGATCCGGCGCCAACCCCTCCTCCGCGCCATCCTTGCGGTGCATTGCACCATGACCATCAGCGAGGCCCGTGCCCAATATATGGACACGGTGAGGCAGAAGCGTGAGGAGCAGTTCCAGGAGGCGCAAGCTGACGCCGCCTACAACCATCATCTCCTCCAGGAGCACTTGCAGGCGAAGGAGCAGATCACCGTGGAGCGGGCGGAGCAGGAGGCGATGCTCGACTCGTACCGCTCCGCCCACGAGGGCTGCCTCGAGCGCTAGCGGTACCGCATACGGGTGGCAGAGGCTGCAGCCGCCTACAAAGAGGGCGATGAAGCGGGCGAGGCGCTATTTCGCGAGACCGAGGACGAGGCAGATGACAATGCCGGCGCCGACGAGTCCCCGCTCCGCTGGCGTCGAAGTGGCCCTGCTCCGTCGAGGCCCCGCGGTGCCAACAACGAGGCAGAGGACACCGCTGGCTCTACCAAGGCCCCACCCTGCCGGCAACGAGGGGGAGGATTTTGCCCGCTCCGCCGAGGCGCCGCCCGCCGGCAACGAGACAGAGGACATTGCCGGCTCCGCCGAGGCCCCGCCCCGCTGCCAACGAGGCCGCTCCACATAGAAAACAAGGAAGAGTAGAACACGGTACGTTGCCGCCGCTCGGGTCCAAGTAAGTCCACCGCTGCTACCGTCCGGTTGCTGGCACTGAGTTGTACATCATGGAGCAATTCTATGATTACAAGATGATTGAAGAGCACTCCGTGGTTGAGCAAGCTCATGAGATACAGTCATTTGCTAGAGAACTTGAGCACTTCATTTTTATGCTACCAGACAAATTTGTTGCCGGAGGTATCATCACTAAGATTCCTCCTTCGTGGATGTCATCGGCACACTTGATGTGGAAGAAAAGGCGAGAGCAAAGGACACACGTGCTCGAGGTATTGAGGGAGGATCTAGTGCCAATCTGGTACAGAAGAAGAACTTCCAGCCCCATAAGTTCAAGAACAAAGGCAAGTTTGATGGTAAAGCAAAGTTTAATGGTAAAGCAAAGTTTGATGGGAAGAAGAAGGCTGTGCAACACACAAACTTCAAGAAGAAGAATGACAAGAAGAAAGGTGTTTGTCATGTGGGGATCCTGATCATTGGGCTCCTAGTTGCCCTAATCGCTATGACAAGCTAGGCAGGTTGACCACTAACAGCTGGTTAGCTTCTTAGCGGCGACGTGGAGTCGGAGAGCTATGTTGGAGAAGGACGCCGCTTCTACTTAACTGCTGGTGCAGTTGGCTGACTGACACGTGGGCACAACAGGCATCTGGGCCACATGTCAGTTACGCGACTGCACCTGCAGTTAAGTCACTGAAGCTTCTGTTCGGCTCAGCCGGACATAGGTGGGTAGCTTCAGTTAATTAATTATACCTCCAGCGCACCCCTTTTTAGTTGAAGAATGTATGAAATGTAATGAAATCCTGCATGTTTATATGAAATCCGACCGTGTATGAATGAATTTATTTCGAGTTCGAATTCTTGTATCACTAGCATTGAATGAACATGCAAAACAATATTTACTAGCATTATTCCCAGGGTGATCACCTCGTTTGCAGCAGTTTCACATGTACTCCCTCCGGTCCTTTCTAGTCTGCATACAAGTATTGTCTGCAGTCAAAGTATCTCTACTTTGACCAATCTTATAGAAAAAAGTATTCACTTTCTCAATGTGCGAAGTAAAAAGGAACAGAAGGAGTATAAAGAGTTTGAGCAGCTTTTTAGCGTTCATATACATTGCAATCAAACACACAGGCCTGGCAATTCATAGAGAACATACAAAACAATCGATGATTATGCATCTCAGCAATTCACATGTCAGAGCCAATATTTACTTCACAGCTATAGAATAAAGAAAAAATAGATCGACGCTGCTGATAGCAAAGGGCGTCCCATTCGAAAATATCAAACACATGTCTTCTTGCTAAAATCAATGAGCAAAATTTGACAAGGTTTTCCCATTCCAAAATATCAAATGCCTATAATTGTGGAATGGGCATGGTTTGCCATCAGTTCGGACATTGACATGGCACCTCGTGCTAAATAAACCAGCTGTTCTTTTTGTGCAATTCCACCAAAATCAACCAAATTCGCGTGTAGCTTGTATGATTTCACCCTTATATGTTGCAACACCTTGAACTAATTGGCACCTCCTTTCTTGTGGTGGAAATGAATGGTTCGATGTATTCATGAACATTTTGTGCAGTTCCCATTGAAATCAAGCTGAGCACCCATGTTTGCACAAATACAAAGAAAGTGATTAGTATAAAGCAAACTATACTATGAATTGACAGTTTAAATAGGCACCTACATGGTCCATGTGGAGCACACTTTTAGAAAAATGGAACTCACCGGAAGGAATCCTAGAACAACATTGTACTCGCGCATCATAGCAAGAAAATGGCGATTTGTTAGTCCTTCTGAGCTGAAGTTAGTTTGGTCTTGTGGGGGGTAATGTAACCATCATTAAACTGCTCCTTCTGATGAGAAGATAGACAGGGCTTCTTCATCTTGGCATAATCGAAACTAGTCACTTCAGGTACTCAATATTCTTCTTCAGAGGAGGATGATCCTGTTGTGCAAAGACAAGAGGATAACTAGATGCTAGCATCCATGTTTGCTCGAAAAAAAGGAAAGGAATTATTTAAAACATCACAGATGAAGCACTTCTCAAGGACAATACCACTTTTTGATGACAGTATCTAAACAGTAGCACAACACCAATAGAGATGACAAAGCTCAACCATATGGATGAAATCAGTGGGCGAGTACTAACCTTTGTCAGGAAGCTTATTGTGTAGAGCATACAGATGAAGCACTTCTCCGGAACCATCTGTTGCTATCTACTATGGTGGCCATGCTTACTATATACTCCTCGATTAGATTAATGTTTCCAACATCTTCTTGTGCAGTTCCACTAAAATATATGGTATCTTCAAAGAAGATCCCTGTTTGCACAAGTAGAGATAATTACATAATACATTAAGAGTGGCATCAAATCAGTGGCAAAAAATTGCTCGTTCCAGCATTAGCAATAAATTAAGATTCAAAACTATATCATTACTTGTGTCATAACAGTTCCAGTGCTTCATTACAGCACCAGGAGTTGATTTTTGTTTTTCTTCCGCTTGTTCTTCCCCTTCATCACTTGGTTTAATAACAGACAAGCTTCGCCTTCAATGTAAGATTTGGCATGTCAATTAGGTTGAACAAGTATAGCACTAAACAATGACATTATTTTTCTAATGAAAGTGGCAAAATACAGGCCAACAGTTGTGAAATATCCTTATCTTACATCAATGGGATATTGCGGTGCACATACAGATTGGAAGTCTTGTCTCCATTTGTGCAGTTCACTAAAATCAAGCAACATTACCGTACAAGTAGCACAACATTTGAAAGCACACTGCAGAATCATGTGAAAGAAGGCTAGTACTGACCTCTCATGACGCGGAATTCAAACAACTCACGAGAAGAAGATCTAAACCAAATTTGCCAACACAGATAGGAAGTAAGATCTCCTCTTGTGTAGTTCCACTAAGATCAAGCAATCAACCAACATTGTCGGTGTGACACTTTGGTTGAAATGAACAAAACACTCTTAAAACAAAAGTGTTTTGTGCAGTGCAACAAAAGGTCACAATGGCAACAAGGTGAAGTAGATAACCCTGTTTACACAGAGGTGCAAAGGAAGCAACTAGTGGTCAATAACGGTGGATGACACAGAAGCCAACAAAAATAAGCATCTACCTTATCTAAATGGGAAAGAAAGCAAGATAGTAGCATTTCTCAAAGGGTGGCATTAATTAATAATAACAGAGAGATTATATTAACAATAAAATTCGTTAAACATGTAATTTGCTTTTAACTGTGGCATTGCATCAATTTTCCAGCGACATTATTAGAGGGTGCTTGTTTACAGGGACATTTTGGTGGAGGGACAAAAAAACTCCGTGTTAGTCCCATATAAACCAAACAAGAGGGACTTTTAGGAACTAAAAGTGGGCATTTGTGACTAAAGAAAGAAGACCCCAAGGGAGAGTCTTTTGGGACTTTTTCCAATAGTTGCCCCTACCACGCATCGCAACTTGTCTCTATTAGTTCATTACTAGGGGTAACATGGTCTTTTAGCATGTCATTTAATAACCTCTAGTCCATGTTTAGTCCCGAGAACCAAGTAGGTAGGGACTAGGGAGTTTTTAACCAAACAGGGCCTTAGATTAACAATAGCTGAAGAGTTGCATAGGACAGTGGATGCACCAACACCATGTCCATCTACCGATGAACTGGGGTGATGCACAGTCTGTTGCAACAAAGACCAAACAACCAAGGAGCATATTTGTGTTGGTCCCAGTTTTGTTATCTTTAGACACCTTTCCCTATGTGAGCGTAGCAAATCTAGTCCTGCTCAAACTCTACAGCCTTGTCCCCCAAAACAAAAGATCAGTTCGTTACAGATGTGCGTAATGCGTTTGTCATTGTTTTCCCTTTTTGACCAACGTAGGTGCTGGATAGCCAGTCTGTACTAGTACTTTCCCCACTTCCTTTCCTCTGTGACCCACGTCCTAGATTTATGCTATACAACTTTCCCCACTACTTTCCCCCGCTCCTGTCCTCTTTGAACCACGTCTTCGATTCATGCGATACAACTTTCCCCACTACTTTCCACCTTCCTTTCCTTTTCGAACCACGTTCTAGATTCATGCTATACAACTTTTCCCACAACTTTCCCCCATTCCTTTCCTCTTTGAACCACGTCCTAGATTCATGGTATACAACTTTCCCCACTACTTTCCTGTTTGATCCGACACCTAGATTCGAATGCAGAAGCGGAAAAAGCCCACATGCAGCTAGAGCGATGCATGTGGAATAAGTAAATTATACCTTAAGGTTCTTGGCGTGTGGTTCGGTGGGCGACTGGAGGCCGTTCGACCCACACTATGTACGGTGGCGAAGAAGAAGGGGTCAGAGGCCCTCCCACGCCACCGCTGGGTGAAAGTGAACAGCTTCGCCGGTAGTGGATTCCCTCCCTCACCAACGGCGACATCGTTAAGCCTCATTCCCTTCCCGGCAGACAGATCCTGCCGGCTCTTTGACCAACAGCGAGGGGAGAGAGAGAGGCCAACAAAGTCTTGTTTAGATCTGGAGAGGGTGAGAGTGTGTGAAGAGAGCAACTACAAGCAGACCAGTAGTGAGGGGAGAGAGAGAGGCCAACGAAGTCTTGTTTAGATCTAGAGAGGGTGAGAGAGTGTGAAGAGAGCAACTACAAACGCTGAGGCTCCAGCATGTATATATATACTGGAGAGAGTGTGAAGAGTGCAAACCCTAGAAAACAAGCGCCGAGGCTGCAGCTTATATGTGATGAGGTGATTATACGGTTACTATGAGATCGTATAACTCCGTATCCATCCATTTTGACCAGTCAAAGAATCCTACTAGCACGAATTATGCTCAAGTGTAGTTATCGAACCCGAGACCTCAAGTTTGATGAGCGAACAGGTTAACCAACTACACAACCCTCCCATTATGTTCAACGAGAGGAAAATAACCTTTTATACATTCTTGCATTCGGGTGACAAGCATGCCGTGTTTTTTTTGTGTGGGAGTCATTGGGATTTCAATCATAATCGTGTCATGTGGCTTTGGTGGTTAGACTATCCACAGTGGTGCAGAAATAATGCAGCCTTAGTCACCTTACCTCTCTCCACATAGTATGTTGGGTCCCACCAGTCAGAGGGTGAAACAAACAAATTAATAAGAAAAATTAAAAGCGTCAGCGGTCTATCTTACCTCATACATCTTGCTACTGCTCGGGAACACTGTCCAATTGATCCCTCTGTTTGCTCATGTACTATTTTAAGTGAATCCTTATTATAACATGCACACAATTTTGGGCACTTGTATTTGACCTAAGTCAGTGTGCCACCGTATCTCGTACGACTCCCTCCGTCTAGGTGTATTAAGTCACGTTAGAAGGTGCAGCGGGACCAAGTGCAAGCAGATTGGAGGAGGAGAAACTTGACCAGTTATTCCTCCAATCAAAGCCCTGATTTCTGTCTCTAAACGCAACAATTAATCCAAACAACTAACAGATGCCATTTAGCTACCATGTAGGGCCACGTATTAACTCGCATGCAAGCCGACTTTGATTTCTTGACTGATCAACACGTAGTTGCGCTCCACGCATTGGGTTTCCGGGGGAGATAACAAGGCAGAGTAAGGAGTGTTTGGTTACATTGCTTAGGCTGGTCATAGTGGTGAGTAACTTGGACTAGTACAGCATGCATATGTTACTAGTCTATGTTACTACTAAGAGAAGTTTGCCGTTGGAAGCGAGCTGATCTGGCTCTCCTGAGCTAGCAAGGTTTTTCTACCCCACGCAAGCTAGCTGGCCCACAAAACCTAACATATTTTAACAGTTCCAAACGCCTAACCTTGCCCGGCTATGCTATAAGCTGTTCTTGCTAAGGATCCAAATGCTCCCTAAGTAACAACGCTCGCTAGCAACAAGGCCAGGAGGGGATTGAGATGCGAAGTTAATGGACGATGCCTAAACATTTTGGGAATATCTGAATTCTGTAGGATGACTTAACACCTCGACAGAGGGAGTTACCACTCCCCAGTCCAGGTTTGATGGAATATTCGTCACCTCTTGTCTTCTTGTACGCACTCCATTTGTATCTCACTTCTTGTGGCTTCGCACTCGCACGATTTTCCTATTCTATGAACCTGTGTGTGCGTGTGTGTGTGCGTGTGTGTGTTTAACAACATGTGTGTGTTAGAGAGAGCGACAGATCGACCTACTCCTACAGGGAGATGGTGTGTAGTGTATGATTTTAGCCGCGAGAGTCGCTGCATCCTCTTGTGTCAAGGCGTCCGGTAGGACAGGCGGACAGCTGCCACGCCCACTCCTGACCAGCCTGGCCCACCCAAAGCCCCTCCATCACCCGCGTGTGCTTCCCATACGAAACGTTCAGCGCCGCTCCAAAGAATCGGTGCCGCATTCATGCCCGGGCAGAGCGAACGTGACCTGTCACTGGCGCCTGTGTTGAAGGGAGAAGTAGATTCAAGAGTGATGGTTGCTTCATCCGTCCAACTTACTGCTGGCTCTATGTGATTTGATGGCTCATTGTTCATTATTACTTAGGTGGTAGGACTGTTGGATGTCCCACACTTTTGGCGAAAGGAGGTACTACTAGATTACAATTTTCTCCATTCTTACGACGGAGGAGTGCAAGAGCAGTGAAAACACGCAGGCTCAGTGATTACATGGCCCACCTCACACTACAAATTTATTTATAAATGGTGCGACACCTACTACTCGTTCTCCTATAAATCTTGTGCTTGGCATCTCCAATCTATTAACCTTTTGATCGGCTCTTCGCCTCTTCGGGAAGTCGAGCAATAATGGTACTACAGTATATATCGTTCTGGCTATATGAGACCAAATGAATTGCTGCACGTCCACCACGTGGCGACGGTTGAGGGGCGAAGGACAGTGCGTACTACTATGTATGTTTCAATATGGACTACATACGGAGCAAAATGAGTGAATCTACACTCTAAAATGCGTCTATATACATCAGTGTTTAGAGTATGTACTAGTAGTTCATATTGAAATCTACTAAAGGACATATATTCCAAACAATATGATAATCTCTCTAACCAAGGTAGGGACAAGGATTAAATAGAGGGAGTACAGTAAATTTTCTCCTCGTCTTGTGAGCCACCGCGCGTGTGGGCGAGGGAGCAGGCGTAAGGCGTAGTAAGCAAGCTTCACCTCATCTTGTGAGCCACCGCGCCCGTGGGCGGGGGAGACGGTGTACAAGCAAGCTTCTCCTCATTCTGCGAGGTGACGGGACACATCAAAAGTACTCCAGTGTATAGAGCCTTGCCTCTAAGGTAGGCCCCGCATGGTTTGCCTCTTTTTTAACATAACGCGTCAAGTCGCAATTTGTTTGTTCACCCGTGGTAGACGATCCTCCCTCCATTTGGTGGACAACCAGTACACATGCCAAATTACCACGTGGGTTGCCTTTTCGTACAGAAATGAGCTCCATCGTGTACCCGCGTGGGTGTGCTTGGGAAAGAGACGGGAGTACGTGCGCCGTGCGTGCACCTCTTCTCTTAGTGCACGTCTCGCACCTACATGGGTGTGTGTGAGAGATACAAACCTAAACAAATGGCTTGTGCGTTTGTGAGTGTTTTTTGTTTTCGGGGGGGGGAGGTTGATTGCGAATGTATTTGTTGGAATATGTGTCGATGACATCTCTAACAAAATTTTGCATGCAATGTGTGTGAAATGGAGGCCTATCCATATCATATATAGAGGGTCGGGCGATCCACGAGAAGAGAGGGAGGGGTCATAGATATCGATAGAGTCGAAGAGAGGATCAAGTGGGTGGGTGCGAGATCGATGAAGAGAGCCATCGAAATTTTCTGTGTGTGCAAGTCAAAGATATAGGGCGACTGGCCTAGCTACCGGAACGTCAGAGGGCACAGGTCAAGTTTGTGTGTGGCAGGGAGACATGACTAGAGCGCTCGATGTATCAGTTTGTGTGTGTGGTAGGGGTGGGGGAGGGGTAGGCAAATGGCTAACTATAGAGGTAGAACGACTCGTATATGTGTTGAGAAGGAGAGACCCAGCTATGTCTTGAGGGAGATCGGTCGACATCCATACATAACTGAAGGACGGAAAATAGGATGGGAGAGAGTGAGAGAGAGGAGAGAGAGAGGGAGGGAGAGGGGTAGAGTGCTGGATGGGTGATGGAGTTGCTTCTCGAAGATGGTGGGAGAGGCCTACTAGACAAACTGAGGGTGGAACTGCAATATTATCAATAAGAGTGGGGATGTGTTTCTGTGTGTGCCTGTGCGTGATAGATCTGTCGGGACACATCCATGGATGATGAAGGGAACCATGTGTTTGGTAAGCAAACCTAACTAGATCGGTAGATCAAATGTTGTTTGCCGTAGGAAGGGAGAGACATAACTAATGAGGTAGATCGATCGGCGCGTGGGGAAAAACGAGTTATAAGGACCTAGCTAGCTAGAGATCGGTCGGTGTACGTCCATTTGTTAGATGCAAATAAGACCCGGCAAGACGGATAGACAGAGAGAATGGAGCTAGGAGGTGGTGTGAGAGGCCCAACTACTAGCTAGATAGGGGGAGGAGTGTGCGGTTGTGAGATCGATGAAAAGAGTGGCAAGAGTTTACAAGTGTGTGGGACCGTATGAGAGACACGAGGCAAGGACAAATAAAGGAGGAGATTGAAGGTGCGTGTGTATGTTGTAGGCAGACATCACTGGAGAGGTTTATCGATCGGTGTGTGTCGGAAAGGACTTGTGGAGATGTGGGAGAACGACCTAAAGAAAAAAAATGAATGTGCTTGATGGATAGAATGCTGAGGGAGGGGGAGGGCGAGGAGGGAGTGTGCATGCACGAGAGAAAGTTAGTGATAGCTACAAAGGTTAGAGGATTGTGTGGGTGTAAGAGACTAACAAAGATCATAATTTTATATGAAAGTGGATTCATATATTTGAATAGGAGATCATAGTGTTTTAAACATATGCATGCATGAATATAGCGATGATTCACGTGTTGTGGTTTTGCACATGTTATACCATAATGTGATGATGCATGGCGTTTGCAACTCACAGCTAAATGTCGAATAATCTAAACCATACTATACATCGAACAATCTCACATTTTATTTGAATTTGTGATAATGTGTGGCGTTTGCAGCTTACAACAAAATATCGAACAATCTAAACAATACTATATATCGAACATTCTCACATTTTATTTGAATTTGTGGTAATGTGCGGTGTTTGCAACTGACATGTAAATACTTGTAGGCGTAGGGGGCGGGGCGCCATACATAAGGTGATAAACACATTATACATGTGAGACATGGTTTAGTTTGTGAAGATCTAGCTAGAGCTTGAAATGTACTATGATTTGAAATCAACATAAAGTGGATTCAAAAAATCGAGTTCGAGTTCATATAGTACACATAGTTCATATGTAACTCGGACTAATCATGTGGTGTGCTGTGAACATAATACATAAACAATGGTTTAAGTTGAGAATAATGACGATTGTAGATCTTATTAAAACAGAGAAACGAATTCAAATGCTTTGACTTCACAACAATCATTATTGTAGATCTTATTCAAATAGAGAAACGAATTCAAATTTAGTTGATATTGAAGCGGTAGTATATACGTTTGGAATGCACTAAAACGTTCATTTGAGTACTAGGTTGCATGCATTATAGACATAGCGAAATACTTTAATTGAACATAACGTGCTTTCAAAGTTTTGAATGACATTTGTAGTGCGAATTGATTTGGGACAGTACACATTAGGCTTGTCCGGAAATTTCATCCTGCGCCTTGTTATCCCGAAATATTTAAGATATATCTTTGTCTCATTGTGCTCCGACAACTCCCTCCATCTCAACCTGCGCCTTGCTATTCCAAAATTACAACGCGCACAAAAATTCCCACCTCCTGTGAAATCCCGACAGGCGAAATGCTCGTGATACCCCTGAACTGAAAGAACCGCCTCAAATAGGTGGGGGTACTTTCATAACTTACCCCACATTTCAGACAAGCACGTCCCTAAGCCATGGTCCCCCCACTCCCATCCCAGCCGCCCACCCATTCGTACACCAAGGACGGCAAAATACATGAAGCCCCACACCCTCCTCTGTCCGCCACCCAGCCAGAGCCTCTTCCCCGACATCGTCGTCCACAGCAACACCTCGACGTCCCTCATCCACCGTACCGGATGAGGATCCGTCGTCGGTCTGGTCGTCCTGCCGGTTCCATTCCCACACCGCCGTCTTCATATACACCATCGGAAGAGCACCGTCATCACCGTTTCCTCGGATGAAGCTATGGCCTAATCACCGTTTCCAAGGAGCTGCCCCGATTTTCTTCTTGATTCAATCTCACGGTGCTACTGACGCTCGGTCCCGAGCCGACACAGTGCAGCTCCATCCATGGCGGCATGGCCGGACACTTCCTCCACGGTGTCGCTCCCTCGGCGGTGACGTCCATATCAGTAGGAGCTGCTGCTGCTTTAGCTCTCGCTCACGTTGCTTCTCTGCTCTTGCTCTCGATCCCCTGTCTGGTCTGCTCTTGCTCTTGCTCTTGCTCGCGCTGTTGCTCTCACTCTTGCTCTTGCTTGTGATGCTGCTACGATTTAGCTACACTTCAGTCAACTGAAT